>NC_064536.1:13742411-13952411 GCF_023856365.1 Brienomyrus brachyistius
GACGTGTGAGTGTCTATTTGTAAGTTTCAGTTAAAGCGGGAAATGTTCGGTCTATGTTTCCGTTTTTGTAGATTGGGATTTTCTTTGCAGGAATCACAAATAATGGCATAATGATTTAAAAAAAAATTGTCTTAGCCTCTTTAGAAGTGATGAAGATAATATAACGGAATAAAACAAAAATGTTTTCATATTGAAGAGAAATTACACTTTTTTTTTTTTTTAGCATATTTTCCTGGAAATTTCAAACACATTTGTGAGCTGGTCTGCATGTAAATATCGTCGGTCACAGAAAACATTTATTTTATATGGTTCCGGTGTGTTTGGAAATTCTTGTTTGTGTATTAAGTATTACGACACTTTTGGCTAATGGGTGTTGCCTGCTCTCCCACATTCAGATGCAATAAGGTGCGTCCATCAGGTGTCCCTGGCATTTGTGCTGTCATGGTAACAGACAGAATCTCTCACATCAGCACCGCAGAACATCCCCATTATCACACCTCTTCAAAGACTTCTCAACCAGCCACTAGGGGGCACCTCTATTACACTGTGCTATAACTTTATTGCGTCGCCACTCAGTAAGTCACAGATGTCATCATTATGTATAAATGATCTAATGTTTGCGTGTTGCAGGGGTAAACCTCTGGCTGCCAGTCCCACATTCTGCAATGGGTTTCACTTAGCAGAATTTTACTCTATTGTCATACCAAACAGTACAGGGACTGACTGCTGGTTATTTACTTTTAAGGTATCCCTTTGACACGCCGTCGTTCGTGATGTTACATTTCTGTACCATTGTCAGCTGGGCGATTTTTCCTATTTAATTATATAAAAAAGTGGAAGGATCGTTTTTGTCCGTAGGGGGGCTTAGCAATAAAGGACTGTCCTGTATTAGATTCTGTACTGTAGATTTTAAAACAAAAACATGCATACGAATGTAAAACAAAAAAAAAGTGCTCTATTGTGTTGTCATATAGCACTCCTATTGCAGTTTTCAATTAAAAAATAAAGGAAATTGAATTATTACATGAAGAGACAATGCACAAGTTCAAAAGTAAATAAAAGTACAAAAACGGAGGATATACGGAAATGATCCTATTTATATGCACTAACTGATCGTGAAAATTAATTCCCTTGTGGTGCTTATTATGTAGGATAATCCCTGCTTGACAACCTGAGCTGCAAAGACGACTGATCGTCAGCAACATTACGTCGTCAGAGCTGAGCCGCTCCTTCGCGGTCATTTTATGTAATCACTCCACCCCCGCCCCCCCATCTCCGCTGAAACAGACAAACTTTGTTATATTAAAGCCGCCAGGATGCTTTGTACATCTGTGATGACGCCTATTTTATATTCAAATGAACAAAATAAAAGCTTTTATTTTTGTTGCTGTGAACACCTTCACGCTTGGCTCCGTGTCAAAGTGAGAATACGCTTGATGGCTTCACAGACATGCATAAAACAGACGTGTAAAATTTGCCATATTTTTAGAAATTATTTTCTTAAAGATTTGTTTTTTTTTTATTTTACTGTATTTAATGAAGTTTTTTTTATTGCTGTTGCAGGTTCATATTCAGTCTCACAGCCCAAAACAACAATGTAAGGAAATACATTTGAACACAGGGTTACTGGTTGAAGATACATTTATTTTTTTCCATGTTAAGCACATAGAATATTCGTATGTCGCCAGCTAAAGCATCTAACAAAATAGCCGAAAGCGTAGGAAATGGAAATCACAATGTTTACGATGAACTGTATGTGTGCTCGGCTGAAGACAACTTCCCGACTGAGTCATGAATAAATCACAACTTTCTCACTAGAAACGACCCACGTTCTTCCATCCGTTAAAACGATGAAATCGATTAATTTTATCTTTTTAAAAAAAAAAAAAAAAAAATTCATATTGCATCATTTCTGTAAGTGCAACTATATCGTTGGACTTGGAAAAAGAATATGGAAAAATACACAAAGCTTACTTTCATGCAGATGCCAGAAATATCTTACAAATTGGAATGACACACCACATATTTCAGAAAAATACCACAGACTTTCCATTTGTTGGGATGGACGAATATAAAATAATGAGTTGGTTAAGAAACTTGGCTACTTAGTCTGTCATCCAGAACAATCTGCAACATTCTGGAAAGCAGTCTACTCAGGACAAACCACCCATATAGTTCCCAATGCTGATATCTGTGTAAGAGGAAATGCTAAATTTATATATAGAATATACCATACAGTCAAACAGGAGCAAATGATATTTACATGTAGTGCAACATTGGCATGAAAAGAAGGTCTGGCTCTTGCAAATGTTAGTTAAAAACTACATGACACGCTTCACCGATAACTTTTTTTTGGGACTGTAAGATATCAAATCAGACAAGAAACGTCTGTATAACCGTCCGTTCCCTTGCGTGCATTTAAAAAGTACAAAAAAGTGTTCAATGTTGTCTGCCACTACCTCTCCATCTTTTAAAAATCTGTTTAATAATCTTAATATTATACATATGTAAAAAAGTTTAACCGTAAGTAAAGCATTACCCTATAATGTTAAAATATAAGTGTGGTAAACACAGCACGTAATTGCTCGTGTTTGGGTATATTTTATATTGGTCCATCCGCACAGAACCAGAAATTTAGAAAGCTTTTAGACTTTTTTTTTTTTGTAATTGAATTTTGAAACATTAAATCCACATGCACTTGGTTCTGGGTAATGACAACACCGCTGGGAGAACAGCCTCTGAACACAAAGTAGAGCAGACGCAGTCAGGAGGTGTAACTAGTCTCATTTTGTACCAGACTAATGGTAGACACATCACAATAACCATGTCACTGATGCCAATCGAAAGAAAGAAAGAAGGAAAGAAAGAGGGAAATATCTATCCGACAGGTATCGTGTAAAAAAACGAGTACAACATCGTAGAATTTGGCTTTTTTTTTTTTTCTTTTCAAACACAATCGCTCATGTTGGACGACAAACGGCGTGTGCAAACCATGACGTTTCTACAACCTTTAAGGTCCAAACAGACCTACACTTCAGATTGTTTTTTTAGGCTCAAAGAGAAAATCAAAAATTGACTCATAAAAATTACAGCGTACTTAAAGGACAACACAAAGTATATGAATAATCAATCAAAGGAAGATTTTTGTCTTTTTTTTTTCGTCCGCCGGATGTAACGTCGGACTTTAAACCCTGTTCCCAACAACAACTCTTAGTCTAACGGGGCTCAACTCCCCCCCCGCCCCCCCGCCCCGCCCCCCACTGGCTCCCATCCAAACACACACCAGTATAGTTACCTCGTGACCTGCGTTAGTCTTGAAAGCATTTTGATTTTTAATCAGCATTTTACATATTTTTATATATATATTTTCTTTTTTTTTTTTTATCAAAGTGAGTATTTTGCCTTTCCATCATTGTTATACTTAAGAGCAACATCGAGACTTTTTGTTTGATGCTGTTACCATTTACAGTAAGAAACGTGATTTTAAAAAATTCAGGTAATAAAATGTATTTAGTTAATGCTCGACTTTAGCTAAACACTTAAATAACACATTCTCCAACACAGGTAGAATCAGCACTTCAGTAAAAAAACAAACAAAAACACCATCCGAGTCTTTCCCCTCGTATGATCGGATCATGATTTTTGAAATAAAAAATAACAATAAAAAAAAAACTTTTGGGCTTATTAAATAAACAGATAGGGGCAGACAGAGAGATTTTCCAGCTCTGTGCATAGTTCCCAGTCCACAGAGTGTTAAATGGCTGGTGGAGGCAAGAAGTGGTAGGTGGGAGAAGTGGAAAAAGGACCCAATGGCCTGGAGGTCAGAGGGCTTTTGCTACACAGTGATTGGCTGGCAGTGGCAGCATGGGCGGGGCCTTCACCTCTTCCGGCGGCAGGTACGCTTGTGGTCGGCATGCCAGTGCTCCTGTTGGCACTTGATGGAGCAGTAGGAGGTGTTCCAGCAGCAGTGGTACATGGCCTCCTCCTCGCAGTTGTAGCACTGCCAGACACGGGGGGGGACGCATGGTTACCATGGCAACAGTCACATTCCCGTGAATCACCTGACTCCCTCAGCCAATGGCAGAATGTGCTGCCGGACCATTGTGAGATGAAGGAACTGTTGAGTAAGTCTCAAGTCTCAAGCTGAGATCATCTCAACCAAAGCTTCACAAACGTGGAGCAAATGCAGCTCATGCTTTATGACTTTAGAGCTAGGTTCACACAGTAATAACACCACTTTTATCCACCTTTCCCCTCTGGTCGGAAAACCCTTCCTCCCTAAAGTTTCCTACGAAAAGCTTTGAGCTGCTGTGACATCATCATAAAATGGGCGTGGCCTGCAGCCATCACTCACCCACTGCTTCTTCTTGGTTTGGGAGATGATGGTCTTGTGCTGGGCGACCATCTTCTTCAGCTCCTCCACCAGCTCCTCCTTGCAGCGCTCCTTCACCTGCTTGCACTTGCGCTCCATCTCGGCCTGAACGCTGCTCACGGCCTTGTTCACCGCCTGCCTCTTCTCCTCCTCCAGCTCGGAACGCAGCTGTGTAGGATGGGAGGCCAGCGTTCAGGCCGATGGCGTCCTGTGCGATCCGCAACCCCCTCCCCCACACACACCGCACGCTCACCTTCTCCAGCGCCTCCCGCACCACCCTTTCGGTCTCGCGCTTGTTGTCCACTTTCATCATCTCCTTCACGTCGTTGAAGATCTTGGTGTACTTCTCATGGCAGCGGTTTTGGCAGCTGCTGTCGGCGGTTGTCTGGGTACCGCGGTGTAGCGTGCGGGGCGACGCCGCGCTGGCCTTGCGTGTCTGGGTAGACACCGAGAACTTCTCCGGCTGGTGGGGCGAGGTAGGAATCTCCTGGCTGGAGCTCACAGCCTCCACCTCTGGTTCCGGCTCCTGGGAGGAGCCATCCCAGTTTAAGAAAAAAGATTAACGACGTATTTAACTGTCAAAAGTAGCTACTCGGTAATCAGTATTCCCCTTTCTTCCTCTCAATCAAGGCAAATGATGATGACAAAGATGACAGTGTTTGCCTTTAACCTGTCTGCCTGACCAGCAAAGCCTCTCCCGATTTAAGCTTTGTGTAAAATGTTACTGGGGGTGGGCTTCTCTGTCCCACCTACCTCCTCCTTGGTCTCCACTGTCTGCCCCCGCCGCGGCTTCTTGGCTTTGGGTTCTTGGCTTAACTTGAGCTGCATTTGCGCCAAAGACAGCAGTCAGAGCCCCACAATGTAAACATAATGCAGCCTGACCCTCCCACGGAATTAGAGATTTAATTAGTCAGAGAAGGCATGAATGTAGGATATCACTTTGTCAGTAATGTTAATTCTCTCTTAAGCGATTATACCCCTCTAAAAGCAGATCAATGTCACAGTTGAGCATTTCTTACAAAAGTATATTACAGTAACAGAAAACCAAATACAGACGCTCCTCTACTTACGAACTTTCTACTTACGGACTTTCAGACATACGAACGAGGAGGACTGTAAGTCCAAATTGTGTTCATTGGGCTCACAATTTTTTTTTCTGCTTGCCAATTCCGCCTAGTACGACTTCCAGCCGCTACTCCCGCCGGGTAGCAGTGTAGCGTGCGTACTCCCAGCACCCTAGCTCTTTGTACTTCCACATACCCTTAAAATGATGTTGAATAATAACTTATGAACATTTCAAGTTACGTTCCGATTGGCCGTTCGTATCTCATTCGTAAGTAAAGGAGCGTCTGTATACAATAAAATAATCATTTAACATGTCTCATTGTTTGCCACTAGGTGGCGCCAGTGTTTGACACAAAAACATCAAAGACTAAAAACCTTGCACTTGCAATCTCTGCTTGGTTCTTATAGAGGGAAACATGATATACAGTACAGGCCAAAAGTTTGGACACACCTTCTCATTCAATGTGTTGTCTTTATTTTCATGACCATTTAGATTGGTAGATTCTCACTGAAGGCATCAAAACTATGAATGAACACGTGTGGAGTTATGTACTTACCAAAAAAAGGTGACATAACTGAAAACATGTTTCATATTCTAGTTTCTTCAAAATAGCCACCCTTTGCTCTGATTACTGCTTTGCACACTTGCTAAACACCTCTGGGAACTCCTTCAAGACTGTTGGAAAACCATTTCAGGTGACTACCTCTTGAAGCTCATCGGGAGAATGCCAAGAGTGTGCAAAGCAGTAATCAGAGCAAAGGGTGGCTATTTTGAAGAAACTAGAATATAAAACATGTTTTCAGTTATGCCACTTTTTTTTGTTAAGTACGTAACTCCACATGTGTTCATTCATAGTTTTGATGCCTTCAGTGAGAATCTACCAATGTAAATGGTCATGAAAATAAAGACAACACAATGAATGAGAAGGTGTGTCCAAACTTTTGGCCTGTACTGTATCTCCTTTGAATTCAGTCTCCATACAGAGTGAGTGTTCATTAGCACAAGAGAGAGAGAGACCTGCTCGTTACTGGTGGAGGATATGCTGGACTCCGGTTCCTCTTCTGTCCGGTCCTCTGCCTTGGTCTTCTCCCGGTCCCTGTCCCTGTCCCTCTCCCTCCAGAGGCGGCCTTCACGCACGAAACGCTGGTACAGGGCTAGCTCTTCACACGCCTTCTTCCAGCCAGTGCTGCGTTTCACCTGCAGCTGCTGCACACTCACTGTGATCTCCTGGATGTTGTCCGAGGGGATCCAGGCCCTGGTCGATAGATTTGACCAATGGAAACACTGTGTATTAAAATGTATGTAATTTTTGTCCAATGAGATGTGTTCTTATTAGAAGGGCAATGTCAAGAGCCCCTCCCAGCTTCCTGTCTTACCTCTGGTGCTGGTGTCCGAAGAAGCGCACATCCACCTGGTTGTCCTCTCTCTGCAGGACCTTGGCAGGCCAGTAACCAAAGCCCTTCATCTTGGCCCACACCACCTCATGGCTGGGCACCTGAATTGGCAAAATTACACTCACACTTCGGCAACAAGGTGACCTCACTACCTGCCGCCGTTTGGCAGCACTCAAACTGAAATTTGAGCTCACTATCTGCTATTTGGCAAGACTCCCAACGAACCATGACCTTACTCTTCTTCACATTTGGCAGTACTCTTGCCAAAAAAGTGGTTCACTAACTGCTGACATTTGGCAACACTCTCACTGAAAGGTAAACTCACCACCTCCTGACATCTGAAGACATTCACCACCAAAAAGTGATTCTGTTACTCGCTGAGATCTGGCAACATTCTTACAGAAGTCTGACCTCACTACTCGCTGAGACATGGTGGCATTCTTACAGAAGTCTGACCTCACTACTCGCTGAGACATGGTGACATTCTTACAGAAATCTGACCTCACTACTCGCTGAGACATGGCAACATTCTTACAGAAATCTGACCTCACTACTCGCTGAGACATGGTGACATTCTTACAGAAATCTGACCTCACTACTCGCTGAGACATGGTGACATTCTTACAGATAACTGACCTCACTACTCACTGAGACATGGCAACATTCTTACAGAAATCTGACCTCACTACTCGCTGAGACATGGTGACATTCTTACAGAAATCTGACCTCACTACTCGCTGAGACATGGCAACATTCTTACAGAAATCTGACCTCACTACTCGCTGAGACATGGTGACATTCTTACAGAAATCTGACCTCACTACTCGCTGAGACATGGTGACATTCTTACAGATAACTGACCTCACTACTCACTGAGACATGGCGACATTCTTACAGAAATCTGACCTCACTACTCGCTGAGACATGGTGACATTCTTACAGAAATCTGACCTCACTACTCGCTGAGACATGGCAACATTCTTACAGAAATCTGACCTCACTACTCGCTGAGACATGGTGACATTCTTACAGAAATCTGACCTCACTACTCGCTGAGACATGGTGACATTCTTACAGATAACTGACCTCACTACTCACTGAGACATGGTGAGATTCTTACAGATAACTGACCTCAAAACTCACTGAGACATGGTGACATTTTTACAGAAATCTGACCTCACTGCTAACTAAGATCTGGTGACATTCTTAAACAAACTTGACTTGATGCTAATTGCTGTGATCTGGCTATATCATTACAGAAAGCTGACCTTACTATGAGATCTGGCAACATTCTTACAGAAACCAGGCCTCACAGTTCGCTGAGATGTGGTTACAGTCTTATAGAAACCTGACTTCACTGCTTGATAAGATCTGGCTGCAATTTTAAAGAAACTTCATCTCACAACTAATGGCTACATTCACACGGAAAATTAAACCCGACGTCACCACTCACTGAGATCTGGCAACATTCTTAGAGAAAGCCGATCTCACTACTTGATGAGATAAGGCTGCATTTTTACAGAAACCTGATCCTACTACTAGCTGAGATTAAATTCTTACTGAAATTCTAACCTCACTACTGGTCAAGATCTGGTAGCATTCTTACAGAAACTTGAGCCCAGGTAATTGTTCAGTTCTAGCAACTTGGTTAAAGAAACATAATTTAGGTACTCATCAAGATTTGGCAACACTCACAGAAATGTCACCTCGCTACCTGCTGAGATCACTATCACGCAGTGTCTGGTCAGTGCCATACTCACACAGGGGTAACAGAACCAGTTATCGGGCCTGGCGTTGGACAGGAAGAAACAGTTCTTGCAGAGGTGCAGTTCATTTATCTGGAGAGAAAGTGAAGTTAGTCAGGAGTGGGAGAGAGTACAATGTGCCCTTCAGAAAGCAAAACATTTACTGCTATCCCCAGTGGCACTGGTCTCATAAACACACCTAGAACAGCTGGACCTTAATCCAAAACCGTAAAAAGACACACCAGTACCTGTTTAGAATAATTAAGCAGATGTAGAGTCGAACATGAAACAAGTGACTCCCACACTGGGCACACAGCCAGAGATGGCCTGTGATTAAGGTACACGGTTGGTGCGTCACTCCGACCAGCCTGCTTACAGTGTCGCCTGACCTCTGCCCTGCGTAATGACTATACGAGTCCATTAAAAGCATGTAGCCAAGCGGTGCTCACCTCGTGGCAGGTATCACTGTACAGCAGTCGTGCTATTTCGGCCTGATCGCTGTGAACTGCAACGCAATGTTTAATACGTTACATGCAACATCAGCAGAACACAACATAAAACATTTCATTGTTTAGGTTTTAATGTATACTGTGAAAAATAAATAATACAGATACTGTTTTAGATCGTTAAACTATAAATCACTAAAAATGCAAATTTTTTGGCCTCTTTAACTGCTTTTCCCTTCCTCGCCACCCACCCCCCCCCCCCCCCCTTACCCACCTCCAAACAAAATGGCCGTATTGTGCACGATCAGCTGAGCATCTGCCTTGAACTCGTCGAAACTCTTGTATTTTCCATCTGCAAGGTTCTGCAGAGGAACACAAAGACGTCCATTCATGGTTAGGCTTGGCTTGCCTGGGGGGGAGGCAATGCCACCCGTGGCCACCAGAGGGCAGAGGCGTCTTATCAGCTACCCATTTCACAAGTTGCCATCTTTGGGACAGACCCCCACCCCTCTCACTGCTGTTTTAAAGGTGCTGTATTAGTGCTACCCACACAGGCCCCTCTCTTGCCCCAGTCCACACAGGGGCTCCCAGACACTCACCTCCTGAATGTTGACCACATCCAGTGCAGTATGGATCAGCCTTTTGTACATCGGATGCTTGGTGTCTTTGCCTTTCTTATTCAGATCCACAGCCTGCTCATAAACACAGACATGAACAGCATTATTTCAAGCCCATCGTACTCCAGCTTACGCCGACTGAGAGAGAACCGAAGTGTCCACTCTACTCTAACAATGGAGGTTCATGGCAAAGCCAATTGGCCGAGGATGGCATCTTCTTAGGGGACTTGACAAACCATGGGTGCCAATACCCCCCCCCCCCCCCCCCCCCCAAGTCAACAACTTTTACTGACAAACTGCAGAGGGGGGTTGCCTAGGGCGCCATATAAGCATCGAATGATACTGCATTCCACGGCGACGCATTCCCTGCTCCAGATGTTCTGCTCCATTCCAGAACACTCACCCTCTCCTTCATTCTCTGCACGATAAAACGCAGATATTTGCTCATTTCTTGCTTGTTAAGGTTCTTCTTTTTACTGCCCTGCAAGACCAAACAGACACTACATATTACCTATAAACATGATGGAGAACCGCTTTGTCAAGCACACTGATATCAGAAAGGAGACACACGAAGGTAGGGAAGAGGAAGGGGGCCCATTTCACACGCGCACACAGACAGGAAGTGGGCCTACTCTCTCTCTGGAAGGGAAACAGCGCCAGTTTAAAGAGACAGGCCCACGCATGCCAAAGTAGGAAGCCAGACCACATTAAAGAGGCCCACGCACGCACACGTTTGTTTCGGAAGTTGGCCCGTGGTAAACGGGGCCAGCCGGCCGCCCACCCGCACACACAGACAGACAGCACGGGGAACGCACACACCTTGCACACTGCACACTGCCAGTGCGTGCCCGTGTCCCGGAGCCGGCTCTCCTCGGCCAGGCAGCGCAGGTGGAAGACGCGGAAGCAGCCGTCGCACTCCAGCACCTCGCCCGGCAGGTGGCACTCGAAGCAGTACCAGTCGTGGCTCTCCGCCTCCCAGTCCTGAAAGAGAGGCCACGGCGTAACTGGCGCCTTGTAGCCCCGCCTCTCCCCAGGAGCCCCGCCCCCCCTCTCCCCAGGAGCCCCGCCCCCCTTCCCAGCTCGGACTCTCTTGCTGTGCTTTGGCTTTTCACGGTTACGCCACACCTGCCTGTAAACTTGCATCGGGGCCAGTGGCTTGGGACGCATGACGATGGCCACGCGGTTAGCGCAGGGTCTGGGTGCCTTTGGAACGATTTTAAAGGGCCAGGCAGCTCTGCACTGAGCCAACACACCACTGACAAACCCAAAGAACACCTGTTTGCTGGAGGCAACAGCTGTAACTTGCCACCTACTGGTACTACAGAGCCAGTATCCATCCTATATATCCATCCATCTCCAAAATGCTTATCCTAAGCAAGGTTGTGGGGTTGTCATCCTTAAATATTCATGACATCATTATTTTCATGACATTAACTGTCCAGGGTGTGAATTCTCAATTAACAAGGTGATGTGGGAAAACTCACTTCATGAGCGGCGCTGATTGGTCAGTGAATGCCTTAGAGTTCACCAGCCAATCAGGTATCTTCCCTCATGAATATAAATGAGTTTTCCCTGAAAAACAAAAAATTTGCACCCAGGGTGCCCCCTGCCTTATATCCTGCACTTCCCAGGTCAGACTCCATTGTCACCATGACCCTGTACTGCATACGAGGCTATGGAAGATGCATGGATGGATAATTACTCCACTTATCAGCCTCTTTCTAGTCCATGAGGTCAAAAACGCGTAACAGCAGTAACACTTTTCTACTTCTGCTCCTCAAAAAGCCCCGATACGTCCGCAGGGTGATATTTGGGACAGAATGCAGATGAGGGTGGCATGTCACTTTGGATGCCAAAGGACAGCACCCTGTACAGGGGGTGTGAATGGATCAGCTGCCAGCTCCCGGTTTTGTGCGTATAGGTAGCACGCCCTAACCGGTGCCCATTTGTATATTTCTGTCCTGCTGCCCCTAACTATGACTGTTTGTCCCTCTCACCCATCCCACAACCCAGAACCATCTCTGGTCCTGCCCTGAAAGAACTTGGGGGAGGCAGGGAGGAACACCACATAGTCAGACCCCCCCCCCCCCGCAACCAAGGACATGTGATTATGCAGCAGGTTATGTTATGACATCGTCTTTCACTGACCAATACGTGTGCAGCTCTTGCCTTTTCTGGGATTCAAGCCTAAAACCTTCTGGGTGTCAGTACAAAAGTCAAACCATGACACCCCCCTGCTGCCCGATCATAGCCAGGATTATACCTGGGAAAGCTAGAAAAAGAGCTTTAAAAGACTGTCTAAACCTGATGCATGATTAATCCTCGTCGGGTATGGATGCAAGCGCCAGTTCTGTGATGCGGGCTGATTCCGCCATACAGAGATAAGACTCCCTAAACTCTTTGCCGGGACGCCACGACCCCTGCAGATGCCTGTGTGGCATATGAAGGTGAGCTCTGAGGAGCTGATGACGCACATCAGCTGGCCCACTAAACACCCTGATCATACGGATTCATTATTTTAATTGGATTGTTTCGCGAAATCTCCCTTGGAATAAAGGACTTCACACACTGTCTGAAATGAGGTGCAAGCATACAAGACGAGCTTTAGTGGCTCCTATATTACATATAATATACACAGAAAACTGTTATGGTCCTTATATTACATATAATACGTAAAATCCTATATGCCCCTACATTAGATACAATTTATACAAATCTCGAACCGTGCTTATGATATGTACAAAACTGCAATGATCCATTTGTGATATATATTAGAAACTGCAATGGCCCCGTTGCACGTGAAGATCTTCCCGTCTCCTCTGCAGGGCAAACTGTTCAGATCAATTAATCAATTAAATAAATCAAAACAAAACTCAAATCGAGCTACGGCAGCCTTTTATATTTTTTTTTTCCTCAAAAAAACAACATCCAGATGATGCGGGGCCCCCTGCAGGACAGCGACTGCAGCGATTCCGTAGGGACACCACCAACCACAGGGTTGGTGTCAGATATGCTGGTGCTTCTCCTCTCTCCCATATCCGTTTCTGCTTCATGAATTGACTTCATGTGGACCTGATATTTATCAGACAACCCCAGCAGAACTTAGTAACGTGTGTTGATACTACCACAGATTAGTTCCTCACTGCTACATGTTATCCCATTTTTCAGTAACTGTTTAGGAATGAAGAAAGAATAGTAAAATATCAGTCATAACACCTCAGATATGTGAAGATGTGCACGTAACAGTGTACTATTGTGAACACGGCTCGAGGACACGCCACCTGAATTGCACAGCCTTTGGCCACGCCTCCCACTCCCGCCCCACCTCTACTTTAACCAATCACATATGAGGTGGTGGTGACAAACAGACCAGACAGACCCACAAGGGCACTACAGCTACCATTAGCAGGATAGCTACATCTACAGCACTCATATATGCTTGCTACAAACCTCTGTCCATGTTGGCGGTGAAGGCTAACATGCAGACTGTGTCATGGGTAAAGGCTCCAAATTAGCGGTTTTCACACGCGCATCATTCAGGCGTGCTAATCAAAAAAATTTAAATAAAAAGAAAACCTCCATAGCTTATATTTGTTAAGCTATTTGGATGCGGGAGGTGGTGGGGGGGGGGGGGTTGTTGTTGCCCCATTTGGGATTTTAGACTAGCAATCACACAGTTGCGGTTGCCTTGGAGACCAGACCACTATTTCGCCTGCTGCCAAACATCACACGAGTAGATCAGTAGCGAGCAGATATATCGTAGGTCAAAGGTCGCGGCTAGCGCATTCCGCAAGAAATGAGAACGCAGAAGCACGGCGCTGGGTGCGATTTGTGTGCCGGAGTGTGTGTTCGAGGGCAACCTCCATCTTTCAGTGGGGCTTGATCAGTTGTATGGTTTGATGGGTAGAGCTGGGATCCATCAGAATCTGCCGTGCTCACCTTCGATCCCCCTTACTCTTCATCAAGTCTGCTAACTGGTGGATCTCAACCAAATGCAATGTGTTAAGTAATCGAGTTGCACTTGTAGTTCTTCTTAAATCCCAACACGGAACTCTAGGCAATCAGATTTGGTAAAATCCAGGCCGTGCCATGTTCGTGACAGAACTTATTTGTTACGGAATGATGTTAGTAGAAGGAAGTGTTAAAAAAAAAAACGACAACAAAGAATTCAATCAAATATACCCTTACCTTACTCCTTTCAGCCATCTGCTCCTGTGATAGCAAGTGATCCAAAGAAACACTGTTTTAAAATCCTGCTATAGCAAACACACCCGTGGGCCTCATGGGATTTGTAGTCAAGTTTGCGTATGACGTGATGCATGTGCATCAAAGAAGCTACACCGCTGAGGCATTCTGGGAATAGCGGTCTGTTTCCTGTGAGTGTACAAGTGTGGGAATATGCACAGCGCAGGTGTTTGGAGAGCCTTTTAACAGACCTCTTATGGGGCATGTGGGCTGGAGGACCACAGCTACAGGAAGCCCCATTGCAAAGGTTTTTTGGGTTAGCAGGGAATTGTGGGATAGCTGGAGTCTACAGCTTGTGTAGGTAAACTTAGTGAGAACTGTAGCTTATTTCCTGTGTGTGAGGAAGCAAACCCCAAGGCCTGAGGACTCGTAGGCTAATTTGCATGTTTTATTTGCACGGTTTCGTTACACGAGTCAGAATAAACAATGAAACTAGAATAATTATAGAGCTTAGACTAAGTGCTGCTTACTGCAACCCATGTCGAAAATAGGCAACTTCTAAGAAAGCACTGAAAATCTTCAGTGGCTTTCCGGTTTCTTGTTGAAAAGGTGACTGTGCATCAATGCTGCCTACAAAACCCATCCCTTTGATCATATTAATAATAGCTACTTCTTTATGACGGCAGGCTTGATCTGTGTCTCAGTGGCTAATGGTGTTGAATCTTTATGACGATTTACCACACCGGGTAGAATAGTGCCAACTGCTGTACCCCTCCCCACCCCCTTTGGGATGAGGATGCTTAATTATGGGATGGTTGGAACTCCTTGATTAGATGCCCCTCCTCCTCACTGACAGAAGAGGAAGGACCTTGGTCTAAGTGATGTCAGCAGGTCACCAATCAGCATGAGGCCAATCAAATGGGCTTTGGACTTAAGGCCACTGCTATAGAGGTAGATGATTGAATGAGGGGCAGAGAGACAGTAAGCTCCTCCCCTTCGTGTGATGGGGGCGTGGCTTACCATCTCATCTCCGGGCAGCCAGTAGCCCTCCTGCTCGATGCCGGCCTTGGAGCCTTTGCAGCCCACGGTCAGGGTCTCCACCACCAGCCCGTCCTTCACCGCCAGGCCCAGCTGCCGAGTCGTCTCTTTGGGGTGCACCCCAAACACACGGCTCAGATACCTGGGGGAGAGAGGCCGTCCCAGTCTGTATGCTTCACGTACAGGAAGCTGGGAGTATTTTTCACTGGCTGGAACAGTGTGTGTTTTATCACTCTTTAGATTGTAGACAGGGTATGTGCATGTGTGTATGCATTACACTGTAGATTCGTGGCCAGCTGTCTATCATAAAAACTGGGTGAGGGATGTGCGAATCCTAAGCTTAGTGACCTGTGCCAAACTATATGAATTAAATAAAAACGGTGATACCAGTGGCCACGCTGTGCCACTGTGACCAGTAATTATAGCAGTGAATCAAGAGCAGTGAGGGCCAACAGCACCTCATGAAACATTTGATACATTTTCTGACCCCACTGGATGGTTTCAGGTTATTAGAATCTGACTTCAACCTGTGCAATGCCTGGATGTATAAAAAGTTTGATTCTATTATATCTGAACACTGAAGAGAACCAGTTCAAAAGAACCATCTGTTCACAAATTGGACATCACTATCGTTTATTTAGATAGTAGATGGCGTTTCTTCGTGTAGTGCTTTTCCCTCTGACTGGAAATTGTGCTCATACAAATGCAATCCCACATTGCATTGGACTGGGGCACTAATATGTCAATCATGTGGGAACAGGTTTGCGACGTTATATCATGTGTTGTAGCAGTACTGACTGCACTGTGAATGTAACAGTGTGTCACTGTTCATTATAGACTGTGAATATAACAGTGTGTTACTTTGTTATCTACAGACTGTGTGTGTGTGACACTGTCCTCTACAGACTGAATGCAATAGTGTGTCACAGTGTTTCTATAGACGGTGAATGTCACAGTATGTCCCTGTGTTCTCTGTGGACTGTGTATGTGTGTCACTGTGTTCTCTATGTGCTGTGAATGCAACAGTAAGTGTTCTCTGTAGACTGTGAATGTCACAGTGTATCCCTGTGTTCTCTATAGGCTGTGTGTGTGTGTCACTGCGTTTTCTATATACTGTGAATGTATCATTGTGTCACTGCAATCTCTACACACTGTGTTGCTGTGTTTCCCATATACTGTGTGTGTAACACTGTGTCACCATCTTCTTCATAGACTGTGGGATAAAAACATAACTTGTTTACGGTTCTACCTTATTTGTTAACACCCCGCCTACTCAGTGATGAAACCTTCAGCAAATTTGCCATTGAGTTGCATGTCACTCCTGCTGGTAAGAAGGTTTCCAGATAATATCTGACTGAAAGAGATGAAAGCAGACATTCTACGCCCTGACAAATATCTGACTTCTCAGAAACCATCACAAGCCTAACACCTCCAAACATTAAGATGAAAGGTTTTAAAATAAACCACGTTGGGTTGGGTGACACCTCAGATCCACTCCTCTTCTTCGTTATCCCCATGGCAACAGCAACTTTCTGCTCTCTGACCTTTGGTCCACAGCAGCCCACTACCAAAGCCCTATATCTCACGGAAAAGGGTTGTCTGTGGTTCACGACGGCGAGAGGCTGATGTAATCGCCGGTGACTGGTGGTGAGTACATGCTAAAGCTGTTAGCCAATGATCAAAAACACTCACTTTGAAATCCTGTCCATGTTTGCGATCTGTTTTTGGTTTCGGATTACTTCGATGGCTGTCCAGATGTTCTGGACCACCTTCGGGTCTGCCTGCCTCTTCTTCACAACGCGTGACATGATCTCCTTATTCATTTGACCTCTGGAAAAGAAGGACCATAATTAACTCAGTTTTTTCTTTTTTTGATGGATTATTTCTCCTTCCATGTATTTTCCCATCACAGATCAGGGGGGAGGGGTCACTTTGCAGATATTTAAAAAATATAACATATAGAGATAATGGTGGATTTCGTTTCAATTTGACTTATCGTGTTATGCAGTGGCAGCACCGAGGAGAAGCTTGGGGGGGTGCTCTAGCCCCTCCTATAATGACCATGGCACTCCCAAAAGTTTTTTATAATGTCTTTAAAATCTGTACATTACTGAAGCAGCAATGGAATATCATTATTCCTGTACTGTTTTCTTATGATGATAGGAAGATTTCTCCTTATTCTGAGGAATGTCATTTTCTCGTAAGAATGGAATCATTTGATGATGATGATGATGATGATGAGAACCCTTTATTGCTGTTGCAATACACCATGTCACTAGTCACAAGTAACAGCGAAAAACTGGCCATTTTCTCGAAATCCCGAGGCTACATGCTTTAAAAGCACTGTAGCATCTAAACAGTTCAATTTACGCTGAAGAGGCACAGTTAGCATTTGAGACTCTAACACCAAAACCAGCATTTTATTTCTGACTCAGTGGTGCATGTGTGTGTTTATGCTGCTTAGGCTAATTTATTTACTATGCAACGGTTTGAGGTATGTCATTTTCTACTTTGGTCTTGGTCATTTACTCCCTCACACACTTCGCCTGCTTTATCAAATTCTACCTTACAATAGATTTTATTTTTAAATTAGACATTGACTTATAGTTAGCAAACATAAGAAATTTACAAACGAGAGGAGCCAGCTCGTTTGGGGAGAACTTAACTAATAGCTCAGAGTTGCTAAAATCTTATCTAACTTTGATTTAAAGGAACCCAGGGTTTTAGCTTGCACTACACTAGCAGGAAGACTATTCCATACTCTAACTACGTGCTGTGTAAAGAAGTGTTTTCTCAAATTCAGTTTAAAATGCTCTCCTGCTAATTTCCACTTATGGCCACGGGTTCTAGTATTTAAACTAATATTGAAATAGCCATTTGGCTGAACAGCATCCAGACCTATTAGAATCTTATACACCTGGATCATGTCCCCCCTTAGTCTTCTTTGCTCTAGGCTGAACAGATTCAGCTCAGCTAACCTCTCCTCATAAGATATTCATCTAAGACCAGGAATCATTCTCGTAGCCCTATGTTGCACTCTTTTCAAAGCAGCAATGTCTCTTCTAAGGTATGGTGACCAAACCTGCAACATGTTTTAGCTGTCTTGCAGAGAAAAAAAAAATAAGTGATGTGTTGGGATGTGGAGCTGAGGTTTTGTTTTTTTTTAAAAAAAAAAAACATAATTTTTTTGTCCAAAATACACATCCCAACGTGTATGGAGCTACAAGTTAGAATTGTATTAATCTACTCAGAATCAGCATCAGAAAGGTTTCACTATATCGAATATAACTGTTTGCGAATTTACAGCTAGTTACGAATATTTGCTCCGCTCTCCCGGTGCGGCAAAATCTATCGAAGCGTCTGAGTTAAAGCACTCATTCTAAATTATGTAGCGTCCCCATACCTACAACGTTACATCACTGCCGCCACCACTGGTTTTGCGAGAAATTGTCATGCTGTTTTTACCACCAATGAGTTTTCAAAATCGTATAGTTCGGTACCATTTACGTTCCAGTACAACCATATTCTTGACATGAGAAAAATGACAACATTTGTTCACGAGGAAGCTTATCCAGTGAAGACTAATGAAAATAAAACCTTAAGTTTCCATCTGACTAATACACAAAACTGCAAAGATTCATCTGACAGTCAGATTCCTCCATCACAAAACCTATACACGGGGCAGCGAAACCAAAGAATGGAATCCCGTCAGTTAATGGGGGAAAAACTAACCATTTTGGCTGAATGGAATTTAAACTCGGGCAATATAAAAAACATGTACGCTCATAATATGTATCCCTTTGAGAGGATCTAGATATATTATCATACAAGGACAGACGTGACGACAATAAAGGCCAGTATATCTAGAAGGGAACTGACATCTATTAATCAAGCACATCACATAGCTGTATCGACCTGAAACACTTGTTGGTGTTACAGACTTGTATGAATCGATTCGCACTATCTGACATGAGTGTAAAACAACGTGCCATCCATTCGGTGACTTTTACGTGCTTTTTATAAGCGCAGCGGTTAAGTCCAGCTATGTCGACCACTAAGAATCGGCGAATTGTGCAGCAAGGTAATCGGACTGTAAATCCAACGAGAACAAAAAAAGAATGAGCTTCGCAACAAATATTTTAATCAAGGGCAGCCGTTAGATTAAAATATTATTAAAACTTACGAATTGCTTATATGGAAAAATAGGCTGTAGTACGCAACGGATCAAAGCTGTTCACTTAATTTAATTATAATTAATCACTTGAATATATACGAAGTTTCAAAAACTCATCGATCTGTTGAAAATTTCTGGCCAGTGTTTCTCTCCCCAAAATGAATTATGAAAAGTCCGTTTACGGGCTGCAACGTTATCTGTGTAAACTGAACCGATCTTACAGACTTAAGTACATTTCACGCTCGTGTACGGAAAGAACATTTAAAAAGCTCGCAAAAGTCAATTAACTGCAATAAATATGGACATTCATTTACAGGTGAAATAACTGCGTTATATATATGTTCATTAATCCTACTACCGAAAACGACGTAGTCGTAAGGCCTGATGTAATCTATATGAAACGCAAGAAACAGCATTACGCTCCGCGTTAGTTTTTTTGTTTTTTGCTATCGTAAAAAGTCACCGCAATGTCTCTATGGCTGGCTGTTCAGGTCATTGGGTGATAGTTTGTAGCGTTCAAGGGCACAACTGCTTAAACCCAGTACCGACTACATATAGACGTGTGCGTATAAGATATAACATGCGCCTCCCAATTATAGAATAGAGGAGAGTGTGGCTGAACATACATACAAGCAAGCCTCAGCATGTTACAGCACAATCCATTTATTTGTATGAGGGGTGGGGGGCAGCTTCACTGCCTGGTGGGTCAAATGTTCAGATTTTTGTCAGTTTTAAAGGCTGTTTGGCACAGTATTCATAACTAGATGCAGCATTCATTTCGAATGTACCAACAGAGATCGATAGACATCATTTATACATTGTGCGACTAGAGACATGCCTTTTTACTTCGTAGGTCATTTGTTCGTGGACCAGTAAAAACCACACCTTCCTTATAGAGCGATATAGTAATGCATGGAAGGGCTTTCGCTTGTGAGATTTTTATAACTACGCCACCAAATCCTCTTGGGTAAAGAAGGGAACAGCCCACACTCCCTAGATTGGCCAGGACGTGGCGAGGAGTCCTGTCATCACACAGGGCCCACATTAGCAATCTGATCCGTAAACGTGATCTTTGGACCTTGCGTTATTCTCATGGACCCTGCGCATGGGGCAGCGCACATTCAGACACCATTATAAACATTCGGATTTAACTATGTAGGCCTAGGTCTTCAATTATCGTGCACACGTGACAGGACCACTAATTATCGTGTAACCCAAACAGAAAAGTGTGATTAATTGTACAAGGCGGGTAAATTCTTAATCTCCATCCTATACCCCACGGGTGTCAAACTGCAATCCTGGGGAACCGGAACCCTGCACATTTTTGGGTTCCCCCTCATTTAACACACCTGATTCACCTCCTTCATGCTAATTTCCACGTCGCTCCTGAGCTGAATCATTTATGGTGGAACAGGGAAAGAACTAAGTTACACAGGACTCCGGCCCCCCAGGACTGGAGTTTGACATGCCTGCTTTACCCTTTGTTGCTTTTCTCCCTTAAGTCTTTACGGTCATCACCTACATAGTGATGTTGATTTACCCTCGCCAGCAATCATTTAAGATGAAGCTTGAAGCCTTGAGTCAAAGCAGAGGTCAATGGCAACCCCGACCAAAGGACCAAACATATCCCACAGTGATGACAGCTGCACACTACGGTAAAACGCTGGATAAAAGCACCTTCTAAGCTACAAAATGATTATTTACAAAACACCAACTCCCGCTGTGGAACGACGCGCTGAGCCCTCATTTTGACTTACTTATTAATTTGACTTAATTGGAAATTAACCTCCGCTGGTTCCAAGGGCGAGTCAGCGGTCAGTTGAGGGACAATTAAAGTAACACGCCACAGACCTTCAGACCTTTGTGACGTTATGTGGGCCGAGAAGCAGTGCCTAATGGAAGCACTGCCGTTACTGACTCAAAATAATTTTGCCTTTCCTTCAGGAAAAAAAAAAGTTTTTGCCACTCACACCCCAGGCTGACATGCATCTTATTCATTTTTTGAGGGCTGCATGTTTCTTGTTTTAATTTTACCTACGTCCTAAGAAATACCAATGTCCTAACAGCTGACTCCTTGGCACACTAGTAGATTTCTTAATTTTAAATCTACACAAAGCTATTCACTAACATTTGACTCAATTGATTCAAGTCAGACAGTTAAAATGCTATAATAATGTAGCGTTTTCGGAATGGGTATCATTGAGAAATGATTTAAAAGCCCTGTAATTAATGTTCATTCCGAGATCCTGGTTGTAATTGACTGGTATTAATATAATCAGTATAAGCTCCACACCGTGCAGCTGGGGGCGGTTTAAAGGGAAGCCGTTCACGCCTGAAACCGACTCCACCGCAACCAGCATTTCGTCCCGGTGCCCGTCTCACTCAACTTGTTACGCGAGTTCAGTGTAACACTAAGGCACCGGTTTTTTGGTTGATCTGGTTTCCGAAAAGCACAAATAAATAACCAACAAGTGTGCTGCTTAACACGGGGCTCGCCGATACGTGTTTATCGAGTGTTCCTGTTCACTTCAATACGAAATTTTATTCTTAGTGCTCAAAACAACGGAAATACTTTGAGGTCGACAGCCGCCCCCCCCTCCCCATAATGAAATCACTCCCAATCGTTAATTTACAGGCGATCATCTTCTTGCATTTCCGCACGCAGACGTGAAAATGCACAAAACGCAATACCGGTTTGACCATCGCTGCGCTCGACGGTAATAAACGCCGGTTCTCCCGCGGCGGGGAAGTGAGAGGCACTGGAGCTGGCTGCGAGCCCCGCCTCGGCGCCGGCCCGATCCGCCGGGTGCCGTGTTCAGGAATGTCCGCGGATGCTTCCGCGCAGCCAGGCCGCCTCGCCCCGCGGCCGCGACACAAACTCCGCCGCCCCCAAACGCACCGTCCGGGGGCCCGTAAAGCCTGCCGCGGCGCACAAAGGCAGCCCGGGAGGGCGCCGATCTGGAGGACGGTGATACGGGGGCGGGGGGGAAACGCTGTCGAGATCGCGGCGGAGAGGCGTGTGCCGCCCCCGGGGCTAGCCGGCTGGCTAACGACATGGCAAACCGCACCGTTTCGGTGGCCGGTCTCGGCTAAAACAGCCCGGGCGCCAGCGGGCATTAGCCCAGCAGGTCAATCGCACGGTCGGGATCACGATCGGGGGAAACGCCGCCCTTTAGCGCAGACAAATCTCATTTGTAAATCAACAATTGTCGAGAGACGCCATGTTAATAATCCACCATCATAAAAGAAACATTTGGCCATCGGCTAGCCACTCTTTTTTTAAAAAAAAAAACTAATACATTTACATTAAATATTTAACTTACCTTCGACACTGTATTAGTATTACGCGGCTGTGCGGAAACCCGTTCTACAATGCGATGGAAGAAAGGTTACATTTGTGTTTCCGGAATAGTTTCTTATTTCTGAATTATGGGTTTATGCCAATGAACAGACCAGTCTCCGTAGAGGTAAACATAAACGCCAGCGCAGCAAGTCGGACTAAAACTGGGGAACTCTAGTGGCAGAACAAAGAGTTGCTTTCCCCTTCTTTCCTTGGTTATATTCCAGTTACAAAAAATGAATTAAAATCAATAGAATATGGCAAATCGGCGGTTCGTGTAAAATAACCAGAATTATTTGTTTAATTTTGCTGAATTTGTACGGATCTCGCATTGTTTTATCACTGTTAATTTGGTAGAGTTAGAGTATGTTCAGTAAGTCACAAAATAAAACAATTGCTTATATTAGAAAGTGAATTATACCGAAATTATACTAAATGTAAAAATTCTATTAGATTTGGTAATGTCTCTCATGTTAATCTGCCTAAAACATGCGATATTTTTTATTAATCAGTTATTTGCTGTAATATGATTAATTCCTGCCTCACCAACATCGCTTCTCCCGGGTTACAGAGAAACTCCCAATCCTTGCCTCTTAGTTATTAAAATACTAACGGTATGATCCAATGTAATGCTTGTTTTAGTGTAGAAAGGGGGGGGGGTAATATCATTCAGCCAAATAAGTAAATATCATCCATTGATTTCAATCACAGGACATAAGCTATGATTATAAGTTTGGCTACTTATTGACACTTGGCTCCGTATTAAGTTTTGGAAAACGAACCATTTCTATTGCAGCATATGTATGATTGCATGCACTCCAAAACACATTCAACACAACTGAAAAAGTAAATCATCGGAGAGTTTACGGTGTTCACGCATCATCGAGAGAAAATTATGAGAAGCTATGAGACGAGCGACCTAAATGATCGAGATGCGCCAGGACTTTGGATTAACGTCTCAGTTTATCAAACAGGCCATATCAGATTTGGTATTATGTTTTGACTCGTACGGTCTCATTAACAAATAGATCTTAAAAAGGAGTTGAGCAATATCCAAAAATTCCGGAATAACAAGAGCATTTGATCTGAAAGAGCATTCGACTGAATCACTTGGGTTTAGAGTTTAAGGTATAAAAATTCATGAAAAAATGATGAAAAAAAGAAAGATGATTAATACCATTCTGTTATAGGTTTATCTAAATGTGTGAAATCGTAGTGACATTAGAGATTCAGCGTTAAAAATCTAATTATGAAAGCAATAGATAGAGCTAGTCTACGTACACAAAGTACTAAAAGTTACTGCAGACTAAATCATTAGGATTTCAGCATAGTGGTAATTGCTGAAAATGAGTGAGTATATATTTTAAAAATGTGTAACATAGAGTGTTAATTATGGGTTTAGCTGAGCAAATTGATTGTTCCACCCATTCCGACACGGTGGGTGGGCGTTTGAAGACCAGTGTGACCCCTCATATGTGTGATAACAGCACCGGTCTACACATTACGAGAATGATACCCACGCTGTACTACTGGGGAAGTTACGTCCCCACCACCTGTTTAAAAAATGATCCTGCCTAGTACGATCATCACATTATATCCCGTACTCCTAAATCGATGAAAGATTCGCCGCTTCTGTTAGTGAGGCTTTGATCCTAAATCCGATTCCGTCAAATTTAAATGTCTAGTGTGACTCTAGCTGAAATATTGTTAGGCGCCACTGGGGGGTGCCAAACAGACACCAAAACATTAGGCGCCCAAATGGATTTGTACACACCATGATACGTGTATAGATGTTGGTGGAACATTAAGTGACCCACTTCTCGAAAATAATAAATAGCTGTAGTTTATATTTTCGCATTTTAAATAGGCATGCAATCTGTTAACAACTCCAAGTTTTTCTGATTGATACTTTATGTGTTTTTTGTAGTGAGCACCAATATGACTGTACTGAAGACACTCCAGTAAGTCCTTTTTTATTCAACGTTTTAAGGAGGGACACAGAGCTGTAACGCCATTAGGAAATTTTGAGAGCTGGAGGTGTACAGCTCTGGAAAAAATTAAGTGACCACTTCACATTTTAAAGGTATTTGCATTCTTAAATTCTGGTTTAATCCTGGTTCTGTGGGTAGAAGGCTACTTTATGAGGCAGGCTGCTTCCAGGCTCAAAGTTTCTAAGACAGCAGCACACGAGAACAAGGTGAAGCAGGAGACACTGGGAACGATGAAAAACCAGCCAAATGAAGGGCGGAAGTGACTTTCTAATGCCAGAGACGACCGTCAACTTATCCAACAGTCCCTCATGAATCAGAGGATGACAACAAGTGACCTTTAAAAAGAATGGGAAACATTAAGTGGTGAGAAGTGCACTGCTGGGCAGGGACGGATTATGGGTTGTGTGGGCCCCTGGGCAAAATGTTCGCGAGGGCCCCCCCACCACCACCACCAGCACCACCACCACAACCACCACAATTCAAGGGCCCTTGGCAGCCAAACGCCCTCCCTATAGGGTCAGGGGCCCTTGTAGGCAGAGGATCAAAGAATGTAGGCCCTCTAAAATAGACAAACGAAAATACATTGTTGATAAGCGTTGCAAATTGTTTTGGGCTAGGGGCCCCACGGGCCCCCTGCACCCCAAGGGCCCCTGGGCAGCGGCCCCGCTGGCCTGGTCTGTAATCCGTCCCTGCTGCTAGGACAAGTTTGTAACAGGTTCCTAGAAGAAGGACTGAATTCCCACAAAGCAAGGATGAAGCCCTTCATTAATGAGAAGCAGGGAAGAGCCAGGTTGGAGTTCACAGGGTGCACATCCATAAATTCAGAAATTAGTAAAACAAAAAATTTGCAGTCGTCTCTCTTCCAGAGCTGTATTACATTTTCGCCACGTGGGGTTCTGATGCATGATCAGTTTGTCTGTGTTGCATTGGGGTCACATTGAGATTCTTGCCCTTGTAAAAGAAGACTGCTTTAAAGACTGCATTATACTAACATCAGTTACATGAATACTTGTGACTTCTTCACGCAGTTCACAGGGATCGTAACTCTGACCTCATGACCTCATTAAGTATTTCCTAATTCAAATTGGTAAAAAATAAAAAAGTGAAAAAAATTAGAACTTAACAAGGACCAGTGAGAATTGCAATGGCAAGCTAAGTAAGTGATTTATTTACTTTGAATGTAGGTCTCCTGCTTTAGGAAGCAGGTCCCATGTGAACCCTATTAATATTAGAGTGTTTCCGACAGGTAAACCAAGGCACGCACTGCCCCCATTGTGTAATACACTGAAACATGTGTTAGACGGCATCTGAGCCTGTTGTGCTTTTTACTGTCCCTGTTCAGAAGACCCCAGCCCCCCACCCCGCTGCCCTCATTTATTACAACCATCGGTCTCCATTAGCAGCATTTTTACTGTCGATCCCTGAAGCTAATTATCATCACACGTTGCTTATATTTTTTATTTTCTGCCTAAGTAGAAAGTTTCATGAAGTGCTTGAATAGCAGACAGTCGTAAGTTTTACCTCTAGCATAGGTAACTGTCCCCACGTGCTCTGGGTCACAATACCTCAACAGCCCGATAACACCACCACTTCCCTAACTTTGCTAAAATTACACTAGAATACAATAAATGTCAAAAAATAAGCGCAACCTAGTCCACTAACCTAATCACCACCACCTAAAACATTAAATTACAGATACAATTCCGGAGTTATCTAAAAATACCGAAACTTATAAAAACTGTCACTACCACTACAGATACAACAGTTACTAAATTTGTCTCTAACAACAATGTTCTGTTCATCCTGTTCGAGGTTGCGGTTGCCAGAAGAGGAACGCACACAATCGTGCACTATGTACGATCGACCAGTTATATGTATAATCAGACTGAATCAGGAGGGTCTTTACTAGGATTTTAAACCTGCAGGCTTTAGTTCAAGTTCACTTCCTGGATCCCTGTGCTGTGTCCATATCAGTTAATACTAACCTGTTCTGTGTTTGTCTGCAGCGGCATGCGATTTGTTTAAAGAACTTTGTCCCCCCCCCCCCCCCCAATAGCTCATTAGGAGGTTGTTGTGTTTTACGAAGCAGCAGGGAAGAGGTTCGCAGGTGGAGTGTGTGAATGTCACATGGAGTGTCATATACGCCTGTGTGCTTTGAAAGTCCTACAGATATGTTGTGACAAGTCAACACTTTGCTCTAAGGGCACAGGCAGTGTGAATCATGGAATATCGGGGAGATCTGGTCCCTTTAGAGCTGCCTTCATCCGATCCTTTGCCTGCTCTGTTAACTCAACCCGTGTTGGTTATTTCATCACCCTGTTGGTTTGATTGAAAGGCACCTATAGAAGAGAATTCAGTCCATCCGAAGGAATACATCTGGATAACTGAGTGATTGAGTGGTTCTGAATCTGGGGTTTTTCACTGTAACTTAAGGGAAAACCTGCAAAGAGGCTGGAATCACTCGCCTTGGGGTTTATAGCCCGGTTAGGGAGTTAAGCTTGGATAATTGGATAATTTAAGCTTGGTTAATTCAAGCTTGGATAATGACTCGGCGGCTTGGTTATACTCTCGAGCTGTTAGCAATCTGGCAGGATCGCCAGCAGGACTAAAACTAAAAGTCGACTCCTAAATGGGCTGGGAATACAAATCACATGGTCTGAAGATATCTTTAAATATACCTGTCCCTCCTCCAACCCTTATCCATTTACAGGGTTCTGGGAGGGGGGGGGCTAGACTCTATTCCAAGCAACATGGGGCACAGAGCAAGGAAACATCCTGGACAGGATGCTAGTACATCACAGAGCAGGAATATACACCCTCTGCCATAACATTAAAACCACTGACAGTGAAGTGAATAGCACTGATTATCTCATTACAATGGCACCTGTCAGATGTGCCACTCTATATTATGCAAGAGACAGCCAGTTCTTGAAGGTGACGTGTTGACAGGAAAAAAAATGGACAAGTATAGGGATCTGAGTGAGTTTGACAAATCGTAATGACTAGGTGACTGGGTCAGAGCATCTCCAAACTGGGAGGTCTTGGTGGGGAGATCCCAGTATGCAGTGGTGAGCTGCTACCAAAAGTGCTTCAAGGAAAGCCAACCAGTCATGGGCAACCAGGGCTCATTGATGTGTATGGGGATCGAAGGCTAGCCTGTCTGGTCCTATACCACAGAAGAGCTACTGCAGCACAACTTGCTGAAAACGTTAATGCTGGCTTTGATAGAAAGGCGTCAGAACACACCGTGCATTGCTTCTTGCTGAGTATGGGGTTGCGTAGCCCCAGACTGATCAGAGTGCCCATGCAGACCCCTGCCCATTGCTGAAAGCACCTACAGTGGGCATGTGAGCATCAGAACTAAACCGTGGCACAATGGAAGAAGGTGGCCCGGTCTGACGAGTCACGTCTTCTGTCACATCATGCCGATGGCCAGGTACCCGTGTGTCTTTTACCTGGGGAAGAGATGGCAACAGGATGCACCGTAGGAAGAAGGGAAGCTAGCGGAGGCAGACTGATGCTCTGGGCGATGGTCTGCTGGGAATCTTTGGTCCTGGGATTCATGTGGATGTTACTTTGGCAAGCACCACCTACCTAAACTGTTCCCCTTCATGGCAACGGTATTCCTCGATGGCAGGAGCCTCTTTCAACAGGATAATGCACCCTGCCGCACCGCAAAAATTGTTCAGGAATGGTTTAAGGAAATGAAAGAATTCAAGATATTAACTTGGCCTCCAAATTCCCCAGATCTCCATCTAATTCAGCATCTGTGGGATGTGTTGGAGAAACAAGCCCGATTCATGGACGCCCCACTACACATCTTACAGGATGTTAAAGTCATGATGTGGCTAGATACCTTCAGAGGTCCATGCCTTGATGGGTCAGAGCTGTTATGGAGGCACAAGGGCGACCTGCTCAATTTTAGGCGGGTGGTTTAATGCTATGGCTTATCAATTATACCATGGGCAAATTTACATATGCTATCTCACTTTAATGCATGTATTTGGGCTGTTGCATGCAAGCTACACACATACACCCATGGAGCAGGGGAGGAATTCAAATATCATAATCAAAATATTCAAATAGTGATGGCCAAATGAAGCCTTGGGACCTATTTGCTGCATGTTTCGACCCCGCTAGATGTTACTCTTGGTTTGCTTTGAGCCATTTTTTTAAAAAACAGACAGCACCATCTAGTGGGTTCATAAAATACAGCAAGTGGTTCATAAAGCTTTATTTGGCTTTATTTTATTTGGCATCACTACTTTTAAGTGCCCATACAAGAGCTTCTTGGTGTCAATGAAATGGAGCATAGGCCCATGATTGGTGCCACAAAAGCCTTGATATGATCAGCAGCTTGTGATAAAGAAAAACGGCACCATGAAAAACTCATTTTCTAAATCAACATCAGTGGCAGGATCTATACATTTATAGGGGATGAAACTTGTAGTTTTCTGTAGTTTTTTAAACAATGTTACTGTATATTATTCCTTTTTTTGTCGTGGGGTATGCTTCAGAATTTTTGGACCGACTCAAATGGGCAGTTCTCTCGTGATAAAGTGGATTTGCTACCTTTCGTCTCTTTTAAAATGTGTCCTCTTAAGTGAGAAGACTACCACTTCATCTCGTACGTGTGGGAGGAAAATTCTTTGGCACTACACAGAAAAAGGCGTGCCTTTAAGTGCATCAATAATACATGAAAGCACCGTTGATCAAAAGATGATATTTTTTGACTAGTTAAGCGCACGAAGGTATTTCTGAGTGAACACACCGCACGTATCTGGTAAGCCAAACCGATCCTTTACGTACAAAGCATTACCACCCAGCTTGAGTCCTGCATATCTATTGAACGGTTTACTTCTAGACATTTTATTAAATAAGAAACAGTTCTTAATGCTTTGCCTGATAAAATAAAGGTTAATGAATGAATGA
This sequence comes from Brienomyrus brachyistius, assembly GCF_023856365.1. NCBI lineage: Eukaryota > Metazoa > Chordata > Actinopteri > Osteoglossiformes > Mormyridae > Brienomyrus > Brienomyrus brachyistius. The sequence goes on from NC_064536.1 coordinate 13,771,712, forward strand.
ATGTTGAAACCTTGATGGTGACCAAGCTGGAAGAGCAGAAATGGAAGTGGAAATTTTATCTCCCTCGATTTTTGCTGTTAAGTCATAAAAAAACCCGTTGATACCAAACATTGGATTCTGTTAACCTTTTAAAAAGTCCTGTATTGTCAATTATATCCTCTTGTGTTTTATTGGAGCTGTAACGTGTGTGCGCTACTGTATTTATTTATTATCTATCCAGATATCTGCAAACATCGTAATCAACAAACTAATGGCGTTTTCATTCTACTTTTAGCTAAACTAAATCCGTTTCTTACGTTTTGCTGTTATGTGGTTACGTCAGTATGTGACGTGTAATTTTAACAGAAAGTATCCGTCGTGATCCGCACCCACAAACGGCGAACGGGGGCGGTGTCACCGCAGGCATCATTAACAAGCCATAAATCAGGCGGCTCATTTGCATCGCAAAAGGGGCAAAAGTTCACGGGCCTCTGGAAAAAAGATGCCAGAATAATCATTTAGGATGTGTGCCATTTACCACTTTGTTTTCCGCGTGGTCTTGAACCTGTGCGTATAAGGCCATGCTAGGTATGCCGTTCGATTATCTTGACTGAATGTGGGTTTGTGATCTAGCTTTATCTTCCCTGTGTTGCATATATAAAGAGGGGTGGTGTTCAAATGATCGTGCAATTGCAATTTTTAAAACGAGGTGTCTGCACGTTAGTGTAACTGGCGGCATTTGGAGTTATTATGGGGGAACCGCAACGCGATGGAAGAAAAGCAGTAAACAGCTTCTGCTTGCGCTATGGGCGTGTGAAATCCTGTGTTGCAGCTGAATCGTGCAAGATAATTTTATTTATAAACTTTTGAATTTATGGAGTTGCGCTACCTGCTTTTTCATTCTTAATTTTGTGCAGAATGCGTTTATTTGGAAGACATGCATCAGCTCTCCTAGCTGAGTTTAAGGGAGGTTGATTGGGATGAAAAGGCAAGGATCAACTGGACTAAGTATAGGTACTGTATTGGAAAGTGACGTTCAATAAACTGGGGAAGAAATCTGCATCCATATACCGATTAATTTATTCGCAAAAACCCCAGGTGAACCAACTACTCGCAGCTGTTTCCATTCGACCTGGAGGATCTACGACTGTTGCTTTCCCTCTTCTCCGGGAAGGTTCTGAGTCACCCGGGCCAAGTAGCTGGTTTTGCTGGCAACTAAGTTCCTCAGTCTCTTTTCACAAATAAACCAGCTCAGTTTTTTGCCAGTGAAAGACCAAAGTATAAAAAGAAGGCGTTCGCGCCTAATGTACTGCCAGTGTTGTTTAAGACGTATAAAAGCCTATTCGTTCGTCAACACCGAATCTACACTCGCATGTAATAAATGCAGTTATATAAGTATTGACATGTTTGAGGCTTTTGCGAAGAGACATACCTTTTCAGAACACTAAATTGTAAATGTCGTTTGCAGAATGTCACATACACTGGTCTCCATAGCTACAGCAGTACTAAAAGGTACTAATTGGTGGATGTAGTGACAGACAAGGGTCTGCCCTCAGCACAGAAAACGAAACTAATTCTTAAACCAGTATAGTCATTTGCATTACCATGTAGCTGCAATTCTGAGTGGCAATTTCTGAAACGAGCTGGAATTGAGAGAGGAACAAATGGTATTTGATCGAAGCTGACAGCATTATAAGGGGTAAAAATGCTCTGTGACTGACTTAAACAATTTCTCCCAGAAGAGGGCGCTGTTACTTTTCCCACTACAGGCAGCCTTCTCAGGCAGGAAAAGGGGGAAATACGTGAATTTACACCCAATTTGTTGGGAATAGAATAATCTAAAGCCGCTGGCACCGCAGTTAGCCCTGAGCAAGAAAGTCCCTAAGACATTTACATAAATTAATTCTTCCCTAAAATGATTAAACTGCATTTATATTAATGTGCGAGTTAGAATTTATAAGTTCAAGGTGTGTTTGTGTTTGCTTGCAGGCACCACAGAGTTGTTGGTTGCACTGTCGGCTCGAGCACAGTGCTTCTGTTTGGAGAGGAGTGAAATCAGCATATCCTGACCGCAGCTATCAAATGCAGACCATGCTTCTATGTCCTCAGGGGTAAAGTCTCATCTTATTAAGGCAGGGCTCGTCCAGCTGTTTGTGGCAAAATGCTTTGATTTGAAGAAAAAAAAAGTTATGTACGCTACATTTTTAAATACTATGTCAGCGGTAAAATTAGCATTTTGATCGAAATGTCTGTCGGAATTGGCCAGGGTATTGATCGCTGCTCTAAAATCTTGTCGGTAAGACGGCAGCTTCATGCACGCCTCACCTTAACGAAGCAGTCCTCGTAGCACAGGCCTGAGGCGCGACTGAAAGGGGGAGCCATTTCAGTACATTCAGATGCACCAAGGGGAGCTGCTGCTGTGGGACGTCGTTGATGTGCATCGTCCGGCTGGCGGCTCTTCCATCTGACTTCATCCCAAACATGTTTATTTCCTGATTTAATCATCAGCTGAAATGGGTTGGCTGATCCCCCCCCCTCCCCCCCAGGAGAGGACAGTGCAGTCAGTCGAGTGTAAGGCATCAGCCTGTTTTACCATTGACCCAGTCTGGTTTGACTGGACCCTAACCCTCCTGACTCTGCGGGGGTGGGGGGCTGAGAGTGCATGTCATCGCGTAACGTCGAGTTGTGGAACGCTGGCCGGTCTTCGGTTTCATAGAACATGGCTGGCTTGTCAGGTGAAGCTGGTGACCTTAGTTTAAATTAGTTTCATTTTGTACTAAAAATTTCTGAAGAGTGCATCCTTGCAATGCTTCCATTGGGAACTCTTTTAGAGACTTTGGTTCTAACGGACCCCATGAGTTGCTTGGTGTGTTCGCACGTGTCGTTGCAATAGTATGCTGTCCAGAGTAAAGTGTCTCGCTGGTTCTGTAGAAACGTGCGGTTAGCGTGGCTGTAAGTGTTGGGCGTTATAGAACTCATCCTCCTTTCCCTTTGAAACACCCATATTCAGTGTTACTGTGGCTACGGACAGATGCTGACAAGGGCAAAGATGGATGATTGCCACCGGCGGTATTTTCTGAGTAGTGGGGGCAACTTAGGCAGCCATTACTCCTGCCCCACCCCACATGGCTTGCATCCTCCTAGAGAAAGTGCAATTGGAGAAAATAGGTAGGAAAATATTCGTGGGGGCAGGAGGGGGCCTGCCTAGGGTACCATACACTGTTAGAATAAAGAGCACCAGTTTGTACCTTTGCTTGTCACTGGTGCTGTACCCTCAAGGGTCTGATTACTCTACCCTTAGCTGTAGGTAAATGTACCTTTTAAGGTACATAAATGGACTTCGAGGAACATCCCCAAGGTACAGACATTAATCTATCCCAATGGTACAAAAATGTTCCTCATATAGTCCATTTCTGTACTTTAAAAGGAACATTTACCTACAACTTAGGGTACAAATGGCAGACCCTTGAGGGTACAGCCCCAGTGACAAGCAAAGGTACAAACTGGTATTCTTTTTTCTAACAGTGTATGGGTTTCGATAATGATCAGAGGTGGGGATTTTAGGTCCGGAGAGTATAAATCCAGACCAAGATTTTGTTTCAATCAACCAGTTGAGTATAAAGAGTCACAGTCACAGAGTACTCAGCTGGTTGGAGGAAACAAAATCTCGGTCTGGATTTGTACTCTCTGGACCTGAGATCTGCACCTCTGATAATGATACTGCCTAATTTGTTAATAAAATGACAACGTGTTAAGGGTCTTATTCAAGGTCCCAGCAGAAATGCCGAGGTTCAAACCAGCAACCTTCCAGTCACAGACACACAGGCTTAACCCACTGAGCCACACACTCATTGCTATGCTTATTCTTTTGTAGGTGGTGGTGAAGTGGACCATGAGAGTCACCAGGCTGCTGACACACACTGCTGGCACAGAGGCGGGTGCTGGAGGTCAGACAAATGCCCCCCCCCCACCCCCCCGCGCCACTTCAGGTGCGTGCTGGACACCGAGCGCCAGGCGCTCGTCACAGCGGGGCTCGGTCCTCCCAGAGCTGCCAGGTGTTTATTACAACAACAGGGAAGGTACTGCTGCCCTGCGACGCCCTTGTGTGTAAATATTATTTGTCTAGATGAAGATTTATAAAGGGCAGGGGGGAGGATAGAAGTCCTCTGCCCCCACCACAGAATGCTGGCATGTTTTTAATATCCCCCCCCCCAGCTCTCTGGATCAAGGATTCTTCTAATGATAAGAATCCCTGTGATTTTTTTAGTTGTCCATCCATTTATACTGTCTACGTTAGAATTACGTATTCATACTTGGCAAAATAGTTGGAGAAAAGTTTTAAATGAATAATGAATAACGCGCTATCACCTCGTGGTCGTGAATGGGACATACCTACCCTACATCATATATATATATATACACACACACACGATGTCTCCGTCGTATTTGGAAGTGAGGGGCGGCCAGGCTGAGATGCTGCTGGAGTAAAAGGGCTGTGATCTGTTCCTGTGCTCCGGGCACTGCCCCCACCGGCACCGAGGGCTCCGGCTCTCGCTGGACTGGATCCTGCTGTCGCGGCATTGTTCATTTCCTCAGCGACACCAAACGGAATCAGTGTCGTCTGGAGCAGCAGACGGTACCGATCTGCCTGATACCAAACCCCATCCACCATGTGCGTTTGGAAGTGAAATGTGTACGTTTTGATCATTATTATGAATTCTATCCATGGTAAGACATGACCGGGAACTTAGATATGGCGGTATATTTAACGGCATGACTGTTGTGCTTGAAAACGTATTCCTGTGTGCCGAGTCCCCCACCCCCGTTGGGCCAGTTTTAGAATAAGTAGTCAACATCTCCTCCGATAATAGTGAATTTAATAAAAAATGCATCTTACACTTTAACCATAAAAGTTCAACTGATAGTATTTTCCCAGTTAATAAAAAGTCACACACACACATAAGGTAACTACCTATATCTTTGTTCATTTCTATCGTCGAAACCCTGATACCGAGTAAGGCAGTCTGAACCCCTACGCAGCCGTGTAACTCATGTAATTAACCATAAGTAAGCAAACAAAATACAAGACTTTTTTTTTTGCATTCACAGAATTTTATAAAGACTGAAAAAATGTCCCCACAAAGTCAAAATAACTGTTTTTTGTCACATTGGAGGGGCATTTGGTCCCCACAATGTAATGTAGCCTGTACATGACCACACACACGCACACACACAAATACTAGCCTATGTGGGTATATTTCTGTTTGTATATATAGGCCTACTAGACTGTACAGTTGGAAAAAGGTGATTTCAAGATGAATAGCGTGGTCAGTCAATCTTGAAGAAATAGTGCAAAGTGTGAATGTACTGAAACAGAAAATTCAGATAACAATCTAGAGTTCAACCAACGCATTTCGTTGATTTTATATGAGTACAAACCATGGGCGTCGCCGCCATTAAATCTGAGAGGGCCCCATTCACATTTCATAATTACACACATACATTTAACATAAAATGAGAGAACACGCCATTATCAACCGCAAATGTAAACTGGTTTGGGGGACGTTGGTGTGGAGTGAAAGAGCTACAAGAAAGCTGTATGGGTCGCGGTTGGTGAAACTTATTTCGGTTGCATCTCTTGCATAATGCGATAGCATACTTTATGGCGATAGCATACTTCATGACTGTTACGGACGCTGTTATCACGCATCCTGTGCCCCCCCCCCCCCCCACACACACACACACACACACACACACAGTGGCAGGGGGGCAAGCGCATAATGTAGCGCACTTCGAGCGAGTCCCTTTTTTCTCCCTGTCACTTTCGGAGTGGTGGCTGGGGATTTCATGCCCAAATTCGTGATCATTTCATCTCGGCGGATCTTAAAACCTCTAATATACCATTTTAGACTTGGGATCACAGAAGTATTTTCTGTCTGGGATTTATGAATTCGATTCATTACCGTTTAACGGAGTGTCAGCACTTGGGAAAGTTGATCGTGAAATATGAGGCGCTTACATTTCTTGGTTTTCCTTACTTTCACGTGCACTTCTGTAAGTACTGAATCGTTTTGTCTATCCGTTTTCTAATTCATTGTTTTAACCTCTAGAACTAACTTTCCAAAACGCAACATAGATGTAGTGTCTTGTGTAAAATTCTCTGCTGCTTAACTACCATCTAAAATTCCATGTGCACGTTCGTTATATGACATTTCATTTTAGAAATTACGTTTTACACTTATAAGTGATATTCCTCGTTGTAAAAAGAGTAGTGTCGATGTACACCTTGTTGACAGGTTTGAACGAACTGTTTTCACTTAACCCGAGGAGTAGAAAAAGATTTAACACAAGAAACCCGTCATAAACAGGAGCGGTTTTTACGATGTTTACATTTTTACTGGGGAGTGTATAGTCGCTGTTTTTCAGAGTTCATCTTCAACGCTCCATGCAATGAAGTTTTATGCAGTCGCGGATACCGATTTATCCTATTAAACTCGGACTCTTCGCTAATTAGTGGCGATTCTACAATTTCTGATATGATGTACTGTGATATATCTTTTACATGCCATCGCAACGCCTAATTGATAAGTAACTTAATTATAATAGGCCACTCGTTTGTTTGATTGTACGAAAATAAAATGTAAAATATTTATCTTAATTAACTCGTGGAAAATCAAAAGGACGTTGTATTCTATTTTTCAAGTTAGCCTGTTTAAAACTTCAGGAGTGAATTTCAGCTCTAGAAGGATAGTCATCGTTATCGTAACAATACGAAGGCACAGTTGGGGTTCTGTGAAAGGGGTGTGTGTCATTAAATATGTTATAATGAAAGAAGAACGTGATTGTATTACGTGTTCAAATTAATTATAAAGGTATTTAATAATCTGAAAATGTTCTTCGGTCTATCCATTTCTAGTTGCTTATCCTGGGCGATTCCAGGGGTACCTACAAGTTTAACTGGAACTTTTAAATTATAAAGCTATACTTTGGTTAAATAACCTTTCCTAAGGTACAAGAGCAGTTCCTCTTTCAGGAAACCAGACGTGCGACACACTTAAGCACCGCACTTCTGCGATGGATATTGTCTGGTCTTAAGCGCCACATTCTTTCCGGAGAGAGACGTTTCCTCTCTGACGATGAGCAGATCACCTCATTCACATCCTTTCACACACAAGTGGTCTAAGAGCCACATATTATGGTGTTTGAACAGAAAGGCAACGGAGTCGTGAAGGTTGTGCTTTGAACTGATGAGGCAGACGGCCCTTAATGAAGGAGTTTATAATAATAAACTCTTACCTTTCGGCAAATCACAATAGACGATGCACCATGTAGCTCATGTACCAAAGCAAACTGTGCTTTAAAATTAACCGTGGGTTGAAAAGGCTTCCTACTCGCGTAAGCACGTCTTTTCTACACGTTACCCATCATTTTCCTCACTGTTGTATATATGTCTTCTACAAAACAAGACAATATTGTAATTTATCTTTCCTTCCATGGCGTCTTACGTTTTGAGTAAGAAATAATTACTTGCAGGTTAATTTATCTGTGATAAAATGTAATTATTACACTGCACCCCGTAATATAGCCTAATTATTGTGGTATTACACAGGGATGGCTTATGGAGTATAAAGTTTCGCCATGAACAGCGCCTACAGTAATAAAATGTTCATTTACAACAGTTATATGTATAGGCAGTGTGGGGGCAGAATAAAAGAAACCATTGTCACGAACACATTTGTCTTTGTAATTAATAGTATGGGAGCCATTTATATAAATAGTATTAATTGTCTTATCCTATAGGATAAACAGATCGGTCTTATCCTACATCTCGTATCATGTTTCGTAACTATGACATTTATGTATGAAAAGTTTAGTTTGATCGTAAGGTATCTCGCTACACGTCTGTGTTGGTTGATAAGACGTGTATTCTGGTGATGCGGGAGATCAGCTTGTGGCTGCGGTAAGTGCGCTGCCGTTTCCGCAAGTTTCACGTACATACTGCGCGTCCAGCGCTGAGCGAAACATGAACGCGGCGTTAATGTTCGCCGGGTGCTGTCAAAAGTACGGCGCTTGCAGCAGATTGAAAGGTCGTTAATTGTATCTATCTAATTGCGCTTTTAAAAGCTCAAAAACTGCAAGAAACTACATGCAATAACTACGTGCGTGAAAGAACACTGTAAAAGGTAAGCATTTAAAAACATAGCAGCACTGTTAAGCAGCCCTGCACAGGTTCGGCCTGAAGAACGGATTATACCGGATGTGAACAACATAGCGCGTGTATAGGCTGCTATAGATACGCACTAGGGCAAAAATAAATGAGGATAGACCGGACATGTGGGGAGATTATAGTTTGTTTGAGGGGCGCTGTCTACCCTTCTGAAGAAGCCCCCGAGGTCACGGCCGATCTGCGAATCAGTCAGAAATGCATTCTCATTTTGGACATTTATGGAGGGGGGGGCAGGCTTCCCCCTGGGCCAGAGCATACAGTGACAGCAGAAGAGCAAGGTTACGAAACAGCTCAGGCCGTGCAGCACATCTGCCCGGGACAGATGGTGTCCACGCCGCGGCGGGCAGAGGGGCAGCTGTCTGACCGCTTGCCGCCCCTTTTAATCTTTGTTAAATTTGTTCTTTATTTAAAAAAAAAAAAAAAAAACGCCCCGGTCGGCTTGGCGGACAAACACAAACACGCCTCCGCTCACCTGCCGCGTGTGTTCGCTACCGGCCGGAATTTTACTAACACCCCCGGGGGCTTTTGATTACCGTGTGCTTTACAGAGACCAGACACTCTGTCCTCTGGGCACTACCCCTTGTTTCTGTACAGGTTGTCTCCCACCAAGAAACACGGGGCAAGGGGCACCCTGGGTGAGGTGCCAATCCATGGCAGACCACACACACTGTCGATGTTTATGTCTTTGTGGGGACTTCACATTGGTTTCAATGGGCATAACTCTAACCCTAACTATGACAGCCTTAACTTCTACCCACCCCTAACTTTAACCGTAAGTAACCAGACAAAATACCCATTTTTAGTTTTTTCATTGAACTCGTGGCTTTTGATAAAAGTGATCAGAAATATGTCCCCATGAGGTAAAAACTAACAGGTTGTATTACATTTCGGGTAAATCTACTCCTCACAATGTAATAATAACAAAAATGAAGACACACACAGGCACACACACAGGCACACACACAGGCACATACATATACAATAGAGAGGGGTGTTTTAATGCACAGGTTTACCTGGCCAGAAACCCAGCAGTTTCTCTTAAAAAGAGTCCTCAACTAACCTCATTTAATATAAATTTAAACCTAAAGTTGTTACCTGTCCCATATTTTATGGGATTGTCCCCGTATTAAAAAATAAAATGCTGCTTCTGAAAGTAATTTGTCCAGTATTTTCCAAAAAAAATCAAAATCACCCCCTGCTTGAAGTTTCACCATGTCGCCCATAATAGAGAGTAGCGGGGGGGGGGGGGGGGGGGGGTTTCCGGGGGGCCTCCGATCGTGTTACTATGGGCCATGCAGACACCAGTTCACCTAACCGCACTCAGGCGTGCATCTTGTAGTAGTGACAAGAATCAGATCTGAGAACGGCTCAGAAATTGACCTTTCACTTGTCGCCATCAGTATCTCCTTTTAAGGAAGTCCTGTAACTCCCCCGCATATCGGAGGGCTTGGCTCAGCATGGTCTCCCCTCGCTAGATGCCCCCAAAACCTTTTCGTTTCCAATACTGGCTGAAGTGTCATGTGACCATCTACATGCAGTCCCTGAAGTTTTCAGAGTTCTTTGTAAAATTGGACCCTTTGTGCTTTAAAAGTGCCCTCCATACATCAGATTACTTCCACATACGGTCCATTTTCAGTCCCATGAAACGGTCTCCAGTTATTAATATTTCTGGGGCCTAAGTTGAGCGCAGACGCAGAAGTGACATCTGCACGTCCCTCATTCCCTCTCACGTCGCTGTGTTCGAAACATGCCACGATGGTCGTTATTTAATTCTGGCGATTCGCTTTCTGAATGTTACGGAGAGAGGGGGCGCCGAAATGAGACAGCCAGATAAAAGGGGGGAGGCGGTCCTGCTCACAGGAGCTGTCGTGTAAAAGAAGAAGTGATGTCACTCTGTCTTCTGCATTGGCACTAACCGGCTGCCTGGCTTCCTGCAGGTAGCAGGGATGCACCCCAGGTGTAACTTCCTGCTGGAGCTGCAGAAGGAGGAGGAGGACTGCCATGCGCGGCTGCAAGCGCACAAGCCGCCAGCCCCTGCAGGTTGTTCACTGTCGTGCGCTCATCACAGCGATGGATCTGCAGGTGTTCACGGGCCACTGGCTGCTGCATTTCGATATAGGTCACATGCCTCTGAAGACCAAGGCATGCAGAAGATGCGATGAACGTTTGCTTGTGATCTTACGGCGCATGCGGTTTTTTTATGCGCGCGCATTTTCAAAGTCGCCCTCCTTGAGTACGTCGTTGTGCAGTGATTCTCGAGTGAAAAGTCCGGCTCGATAGATGGATCGCCTTCGTTCTGCAGATTGAAAGGAGAAAGGGGCGTGTCCTGTTGCCATGGCAGCGGCTCGTCTCATTTGGAGTCGTGCTTTATTTCCCACTGATTGCTTTGTTGTGACATGAACATCCTGTTTGTTTCTCGAGATGTAATAAATGACAAAAAAAACTATTTGTTTAAAAATAGTTCAACTGTATGAGGCTGATGACAGACACGCACGCAAATATGTTGACTGTCAAACTACACCGTCGTACCTCCCCAGTATAAGGTCTTGCTGAGATGGAACTAAACAGTATATCCACGGATGACTTACCAGGTCGAATAAAGAGGAGATTTAGTGTAGTTTAAATCAAGTATTGTAGAATATGGTGTCATCAAGTGTAAGCAAGCTTTTCGTGTGAATGGAACCCAGATGCTCAGCACTGGCACGTATGAAAACCGCGTGTTGCCTGTCGACACGCACTTCCGCCAGCCAGCTGGGGTTTAAATCCCGGTTGCTTTGTGTGTTTGTTCTAGACACACCCTGGAGCGAGGGGGGGAGTTTGCCTGTAGTGGCTTGTTTCTTAAGCTATATTTAACTCTGCCGTGTTTTCACGGCTAAGGCACGACCCCCATTAATCGATGGGTGGCAGTCCCACGCCTCGGCCATCAGCACGGGGTCGTGTCTGTCCCCCGTTAGCCAAACCCCGGTCGGCAGGCCTAAGATCACCCAGTCTGCGTTCAGCGTGGAACTTGGCACACCCAGCCGCCATCCCAAACAAAGCCTGGAATAGCAGCTGCCAGCGGACCAATTTAACGAGGTGGTTTTTAAATATTTTGGAGCCCAGGTCACGCATGCCGTTTGATCCCAGACATGTGTCCTGCAGTGAGTTTTTATTATGTACGTTTTTCTGATCCAACTGCCAGCAGTAGCTGCACTGCTGTCGTTGTGGAAACATGTAAACGGTGCGTGAGTGCCGCTACCGATGTGGCAGCATCACGTGCCGCTTCATGGTCGTCACGGTTACGTGAATGTTACGCCGGCCTCTGTAGGGGCTACTTATATGCAAAGATTGATCCTTCCCCCATTTCATGCCGTGATGTAAATTCTCCATGTCCGTTTATGACCCCAGTAGTATGAAATGATGTTATGTAACGATATCGGCATGTGGAAAGAATCCCTAGGGACATTGTACTTATGACAGTGACATTCCCACTTAACCCCTCTTGCCGATGGTGTCCTTGTTCCAGGGTGCCCAGGCCTCTGGGATAACATATCCTGCTGGCACCATGCCGAGGTCGGGGAGACCATCACCATTCCCTGCCCCCAGGTGCTCCGGAGCCTGTTCGGACGGAACGGTACCTCTCCGCAAACTTACGCTCACACTCTAGTGAAATGAATGCACTGGCATGTCATGTTACTCATCCCAGATGTTTTTGATGGGGGGGGGGGGGGGGGGTTTCTTTAGAAGTATCACTTTCGTTTTCGGCCTCATTGCTCGGAAATGAGGGCCAAGGTCACTTTGTGGGCGACACCATGCCCCCCTGCACCGGACCAGCGGCCAGATGAGTCGAGCGCGCTCTGGTCACAGGCCGTGCTCACTCGTGTCATGCAGTGAAGAGTGCTGTGAAATCCGTGCTCCCCGCTGCGTTACCGTGACGATGGCGCATCACCCTGCTCTGCTTAAATTTCATGCATTATTACTTTGTGCTCAGCAAGTAGTGACACTTAGGATTTTGGGCCCCATGAAGGCATATTATATTTGGCCCCCGACCCAGATCAATTGGATTATGTCCCAAATTATTTAGGGCCGCAGTCACTCGTTGGCCCTTGGAATCCTTAATTTTCCCCCCCTTTACGGCGCCCCCATGCACAGCTGCTGTCTGCGCAGCCAACAGGCCAGTTGAATACTGAATGAATTAGCTAGCTAAATGAATTAACATAAACAGAAAAATCCCCCCACTCCCCCTCCCATAAAACTCCCATATTTTGCAACCGAAATGTTGGCAGGTATGGTAGATGCTAATGAACAGGCTCTGGGTTGAGGAGAATTCTTTCTCTCGGTCATCTCTACTCATTTTTCGGTTCTAAGGCTCCGACAGAGTAAAGGCCACACGGTTCAGCTTTCCTGCTGTTCTGTTTGTATCTTTAATTTCCGTTAGTTTTCTCACTGCTAAATGACCACCCAAAGCTCGTGGCTTCCAGTGAGATTTAATATTCCCCTTCCTTCCGGCCGTGCTTTTTTGCCTATTGTCTTCGTATCCCAATGTTATCAATGATCTGCCCTCCCTCCCAGAAGGTCAGAGTCTGGGGGGGTGGGTTGCAATGGTGGATGCTTCTTCTCCACAGAGCACTGAGTCTCGATGGAATCTGCTAGCAGTGAAAGTTAGATCTATAAATCTAAAGTCCTAATCTGTGCCGAAAACAAGAGATCAAAGCATTCTATGGTAGACCAGATCACAGCCATACCTGGACCTAAATGCATTGTGGGATAGAATTTCCCAAGCTGTCAGCAGTTTTGGAACAGTGCATTGTGGGATTTTATGGGAATGTAGTTGTTGTATGACACATGCATTGTGGGTAGAGTGTCGAATAGTAATTTTTTGGGGATGAGTGCATTGTTGGATGCAAACCCAACATGTCAGTCTTGGATGTTGCATAGAGTAAATCCATAGCAGTTTGAGGACCACGACTTGACCTGCTTCCCATCTCCATCCTCTAGCAGAAGTTCTTGAAGACCTAAACAGATGACTGGTGAAGTTTACATTCCCCTTTTAAGTGCCCTCATGTTGCACACCAGGAGATGTTCTCCATATTCCTCCATGCCCAGCGGGGGGGAGAGACATTAAATATTTGTTCTGCCCCGCTTGCCAGCCTAGATTCAGTAAGATATTTACGCAGCCGCCGCTGTGAAGAGAGCTTCGGCCAGGTGCCACGACTGCTTCAAGCAGATAAGGCGTTGCGTAAATGATGGAACACGCTGAGGTGATGGTGGCATGGCGAGAATACCTTCAGAGCGCCGGGTGAAATGAAATGTGAAGGGAAAACATCTGGTACCTTCTATGCTCAATACAGAGATTGGAAGCTGAGCAAGAAAGGGTTTCCTTGCAGGCATTTTCCTGGAAGTGAGGATGTTCTCCTTAATCTGGTGGTCATACTTGGTTGAGACCATAAACAGTTTAGGGAGACGGTGGAGGTGGCCAGCTGAGATTGACATGGCTTATCTGCTTCTCTCCAGGAAACATCAGCAGAAACTGCACAGTGGGAGGGTGGTCCGACGTCTTCCCGGCCGTAGCCAGTGTCTGCGGATCCGAGGAACGGCCAGATAAGGTATGCGTGCATGCCGTGTGGGAAATAGGATCGATCTGGGGTGTGGCACATGGGAAGTGAAGCGGGATCGAGGCGTGTGCTGCCAGTGTGATCTGTCTGCATAGCGAACAAACGCTATCGACCCACACCCACACCGCCCAGCTGCAAGAGGAACCCAATACAGAGAAAAACTCATAAGCGGTTTATGTCTCTGGTGTCTTGATGCTGCCCCGCAGTGTTTATGCTGGGGATGTCTGCTGATGGGGTGAGGAGGTGTTCCGTAAACCCTGCTGATGATGTCATATGTCTCTTTCGGTCTCCGTGCGGTTTCCATGGCCCCGGGGAAACACCCCATGAGGCAGCAGTGTTGTCACTCTCCTGCCAATGATCTTGTGTTCACTGCCTGACTTTAGTCATGGATGAAACACAGGCATCACAGCCCAGGCTCTCTGGGGTTCGTCCCAGCATGCTCTGTGGCAGAGCTGATCGATATAGGTCGACGTCACCTGGTTCACGACCCCGGCTAGGGGTCAGAGGAGCCACCTGATTGGAACCGCCTATAGGATTTGCCCAAAACTTGCTCACACATCTCTCTGAACTCTGGTTCAGGAGCTTCATCAGTCATCCTCATTAAGTGTTTCCGCTTGAGCTCAGTGATAATAGAGTGAAAATAGAGGTCTGTCAAGGGACCGTTTCTGCCAGTGTCTCACATACGTTCTCTTCTGAATGCAGATGCTCCTCTACTTAGGAACTTTCAACTTACCAACTTTCAGACATACGAACGAAGAGGACTGTAAGTCCAAATTGTGTTCGTTGGGCTCCCGTTTCCTGTCCGCAACATCAATTGTTTTTTTCTGCTTGCCAATTCCGCCTAGTACGAATTCTGGCCACTTCGCCCGCCGTGCAGCAGAGTAGCGTGCGAACTCCCAGCATCCTAGTTCTTTGTACTGGCGTATACCCTTAAAATGATTTTGAATAACGACTTTCGGATATTTCAAATTACTAACGGCCATACGGAATGTATCTCGTTCGTAAGTAGAGGAACGTCTGTACATCCCTGTCTACTCTCGGATATCGTTTTGCTGCTGAGACGCCATACATGTCCTTCCACAGCCTGTAGCCCCAAACCTCTCCTCCAACCAGAATGTGATGTGTATATATATATGTAAAAATTTTAGCTTGGAGGTTATAAAAAATGCAGACCTGACCCTGTTCCCTGGAGACAGTCAGCCTGTTCTCTGTGTTGCCCTGTCCTGCAGGTTTAATAATGTTTCCCTTCAGGGGAAAGTCTTATTTAAAACTCTGAGATCCATGCAGTATGTGGAGAGTATGAAGCGGCATCCTCACGAGCCCAGGCTTTGTTTATTGGCTTTTCTTATTTTTTTTGCATTTTATTTATTTATCAGACGTTTTTTTCCAAAGCGATGTGTATTTTTTCAGAAGGCGGGGTCAGTCGGTCCCTAGAGCTGTCGGGGTTAGGGGCTCTGCTCCAGGCTCCAACTGTGAAATCAAACTGCCAACACGGTCATATAAAGTACCTCCAGACCCCGCCAGTCATTGTCTTAGCAGCTCACATGGAGAACATTTTGAATACTGGTACCGGTAGTGTTTGTTTACACAGTCACTGATTAGCTGGTCGATCTCGGAACCCCTCCCAGCTCCAGAACATAGAAGAACAACGTGTGCCAGTGGGTTTCAGAATCGGTTTTTTGGGCCAGTATTGAACGACAAGGTTGCTGCATGAAACGAGAGGTTTCAGTCTCCCCGCCCCAGTCCTGGACCTGCAATGGCAGAACTGGGTCAAAGGCCCTGGCTCCTGCTGGCAGTGGTCGATGACCCCCCCCCCCCAGTCCCCAAAGATCAGCTCCCTCGCAGGAAGTGGACCCGCAGCAGGCTGAGGCCTGGTGGGGCTGTTTTCGGAGACACCCCCAGTTCCCACATCTAGAGCGCAATTGGCCTTTCCCAGTGTGTCACTGCATCCGTTGAAATGCAGTGAAAACGGGCATCAGCTTCTACACGTCCCTGGCCGCGCTGTTCGTCATGAGATAGACCGCAAGCTTGCAGTCAACCTGTATCTGATAAGCCTTATAAAAATGGAATGTGGATGTAGCAGTCTTGCGGAAGTTTGCTGCAAACTGGAAATCAGACAGCCTAATTAAAATAATTAAGACAGTCTGGACAGGTAGCACACATTCATCCATCCATCCATTCACTGCACTCCTATGGGCAATTTAGTAACTCCAATTAGCCTCAGCATGTTTTTGAACTGTGGGGGGAAACCGGAGTACCCGGAGGAAACCCGATGATGATAATAATAATAATAATAATAATAATAATAATAATAATAATAATAATAAATGTTTTAATGTATTTGCTTTACTATTCGTTAGAAAATGCATTTTTATTTGAATCCCTTGGCTGTTTCAGTAGCAAAAAGAGAAAGAGGAACTAAATCAGCTCAGGTGGACATAAGCTGTGGGGTCGCGACCTTCTCATGAGCCGGCGAGGGAAAACTTTCTGGCACTTTTTAAAGAGCCTCCCGGGTCACCCACAAAAGAATACAGCAGGTGTGAGGAGGAAGGTGGACAACCGCACCACCCCCACTGTGTTTGACTTAAAGGAAAGGCTCCCTACAGTCTCTCTGCCCCCCCGCTAGAGATAACGGCTCAATGATGGGGGTCAGATGTGACCCCGGACTATTTGAATCCCCATGACATTTATCGTATATTGGTGGCATTGTCAGATAAGAAGGAGAGGGCTAGCCTTTGATACGTAAGACTCTGTAGTTGCTGTTTTCATTGTATGTGTCTCAGAGGATGCCTGATAGGCTTTGGGTCCCAACAGTTGTGTTGCTATGGTAACGGGGACCAAAAGAAAAGTCAGTGTTTACATACTGAGTGTTTGAAAATGATGACCATTGATATGCAGTAGTAGATGTATAACTGTAGCCATATTGTTATATTATTGTGGGGGCAGTGGTGACCTAATGGTTAGGCAAATGTGCTTGTGATTGGAAGGTTGCTGGTTTGAATTCCCCGATGCACTGCTCCCTGGGTGCTACATAATAGCCGCCCCCTGCTGTGTCACATATGAATTAAATGCAGAGGATGCATTTTGATGTCATGTGCTGTGATGTGTCAACAATGACAATGAATCACTTTAGAATATTTAGACAGTGGGGTAATTTGTGCAGGTGTGTTACTGGATTAAGTGTGGGAGAAAGCTGCATGCAGTCATCTAAGGGTGAGATTAAACGCGACTGACTTCCTTTCCCCTCATAGCTTATGTTTTTCACGGTGGTGAAGACCCTGTACACTC
The DNA here is from genome assembly GCF_023856365.1 of Brienomyrus brachyistius. Classification (NCBI taxonomy): domain Eukaryota; kingdom Metazoa; phylum Chordata; class Actinopteri; order Osteoglossiformes; family Mormyridae; genus Brienomyrus; species Brienomyrus brachyistius. The sequence continues at coordinate 13,788,800 of NC_064536.1, forward strand.
TGGGACACAGTCTGTCCCTGATCGCACTCACCACAGGAGGTGCCATCCTCTGTCTCTTCAGGTAAGTTCGAGGCAGATTTTTTTAGCTATAATAATGAATTTTCTTAAGTTAAACAAAAGGATAACCTATTCAAAGACTTATTGAGCCTTGAAGGATTCGATGAACTTGGAGATTTGAACCAGCAACCTCTCAGTCAACGAACTGAATAGTGCCCACCCTACGGTATTTGTGCTTGGATGTCGTCACCGCAGGAAGCTGCACTGCACGCGGAACTTCATCCACCTGAACCTCTTCTTCTCCTTCATCCTGAGAGCAGTCGCCGTCCTGGTGAAAGACGGGGTCCTTTTTTCCTACAGCTCTGACTGCTCGGACAAACTGTCTCTGGTCAGTTCCACTGTGTTTCTTTGGCCCTTGTATATTGTTCAGCTGTTGTGGCCTGCCAAGGTTTTTCACATTAAACTTAATTCCATATTACTTTTACCCACGACAAAGCTAAACCAAATTTTCCCTTGAAGTAATTCTGAGCGAACTTAAATTTAACAAGATTTTATTTAGATACAGACGCTCCTCTACTTACGAACGAGATACGTTCGTAACTTGAAATGTTCGTAAGTCGTTATTCAACATCCTTTTAAGGCTATATGGAAGTACAAAGAACTAGGATGCTGGGAGTTCGCACGCTATGCTGCTGTGCAGCGGGAGTAGCGGCCAGAAGTCGTACTGGGCGGGATTGGCGCGCAGAAAAAAAAATTGGGAGCCCAATGAACACAATTTGGACTTACGGTCCTCTTCGTTCGTATGTCTGAAAGTTCATAAGTTGAAAGTTCGTAACTAGAGGAGCGTCTGTATTGGCATCTTGTCTAAGGTAACCCCTAATGAACGCCCCGTGGTGCCTAGGAGAGGGCCCCCGACAAAAGCTGACATTTTACTAGCTAAATCTGATAAATGTTAGAGCTGAACATGTCACTGGATCAGTGACATGTGATTTACATTAGCCTAGAGTTATGGCAATCTAACGGGGACATTCACTTAATCTCTGTAACCGTTGGCTCGTCCACATTCTCAAGGGCATTCTCGCCCTGAACAGTGGGCCAATGACAGACTCCAGAGAGGCACCAGGCAGGAACTGAGCGAACACAAATCCAATGTAAACGCAAATTATCATGGAGCCAGTTTGATGATGGTGGAAAAAAAAAAGAAAAAAAAAATGAGAGCAAGGAGCACGTTACTTTGATAAGATCAATATATTTTAATTCTGGCCAGCTGGATTTTGTCTGAACACAGCTATCCGCCGCCCATATTTACATTTATATGTTCTCTGTTAATGTTTTAAATCTGTGTTGCAGTTATATTCTCTGCAGTTTGGCTTTTCCATCAACCATTGTGAATATTGTTTTGATCACTCTAAAGTCAGATTTAATAAAGATAACACTGTTTATGTTCCCAAAGAGAATTTCATTATAGCACATGGTAGAAAGGGCTGCCCTGCTTACTAGCCTAAAGACAAACCTAATGTGTCTCCTTTTGTGGGTATGAGCCGAACATCATCCATCCATCCATCCATCCATTCGTCTTCCAACCACTGACTCAGTACTGGGTCACAGGGGAGCCAGACGCCTGGTCTTAAAACAGAAGGCTCACTGGCACTGGAAAACTCTAAGCAAGATCGTTGAATTTTATTCCGAGTCTAATGAAGTAGACGTTCAATTATTCAAATGATTATTTGGTAGCACTTTACCTGAGGGGACGCAAGTACCTTATGAACTCAGATACTATCCAAGTATAAATCATGAACAAATATAGTAACTGCATGAAAAACATGAACCGATATGAATATGGGATCAGTACGTAACTAACACTTAGTTTGTGGTTAATTAATACATTAAGTAACAGTGTAACTACTACATTATTTGTGCCCCCTCAAGTATAGTGTTACTTATTATCTTTAAATTACTCGCGATAATTTGGCTTCAGGCCAATAAAAACGCCATGTTCTGGATGTCGTTCTAAATGCTTCTAGTCCCACCCTTTTCAGATTGGCTGCAGGACCTGCGTCGTGTTCTGGCATTACTTCATTGTGGCCAACTTCTTCTGGCTCCTAGTGGAGGGCCTGTATCTCCACACGCTGCTGGTGACGATGTTCCTGGAAAACAAACGCTTCGTCATCTATCTGCTCATCGGCTGGGGTAAGAACCGCCTTCGCCTGCTACTCCATATTCGGGGTCAACTGGACCCCTTCCTGCGGCGGGATATATCAATATCCACACTTACGCGTGCCTGTTTCATGTTACTTACACAATCTGACTTTTAAAGATATTATCAGCTTATAAAGGCTTGTTAGGCGCGTGTGGTAAGTCAGTGGAATAGAATTCAGCCATAAAAGTTGGAATAAAACTGGAAATCATAACACTAGGAGCAGTTACACTCTTTAAAAGTTGAGTGGCCAATGAAAGTGGATTCATCAACATACAGGTCCTCCTTTGAGCGCTAACGTACATTTCTTCGCGCAGGGTTCCCCACCATATTCGTACTTGCGTGGATTACAGCGAGAATTTATCTGGAGGACACCGGGTAAGAAGCAGGCGTCGTAAATGTAATTCGACTCACTTGCGTTCATTTTGATGATTTGCAGAAATACTAGAGCGACAACGGTAGCAACAGCGTCCTCATTTAGCTGAACTTCGTACGTTAAACTCATTCATGGGATTAAGCGGGTGCCGCTGAAGCGTTTTTAAATATCGGCTTTTCATGTCCGTTTTCAGATGCTGGGAGAGGAATGAAATTGCGGTTCCATACTGGGTGATCAATTGTCCAATCATGATTTCCATCATGGTGAGTCTCCATGTGACGGGATTAACCGGAGTTCCGGCACACTCAGCTGGCTCTCAGAATAAGCTACTAGCACATTACTTTCCTCTTTATACTTGAAGCCCCCCCCCTTCCCCCAAATCTAGTCCAGCTGTCATGATGTATTAATTTATTTCATAAGTAAATTTAACAGGGTTTAACAGAGTACTCCAAGCCAGGTGATTTCCGTACAGCAGGATGAGGTTTGTTTAGGTAGTATCCTGGTCTGTTTTGGATTGGAGCTGGGGTGGTAAACCCTCGTTCATTGAGGGATTCCGGATCGGCTTATTTTCAATCCACTTTAGTGAACCTTTTTATTAGCTAGCATCAAGGTGTAAATTTATTCTAAAGGGAACACATCTCGCTGTGGATTTCCACGGAGAACTTGTCACCAAAGGTGGTCGTATACTCCAAAGGACATCTCAACAAAACGAAAATGAACACGTCGGTAGAAACAACCTGTAGCATACTTAAAACGAAGACACTATTTAGCTTATTCTAGGTCATGCCACAACCCTACAACGTTGCCGATGTAGCAGACCTCCCGACAATTCGACAATTTACACGACAAACATTCCACAGTTACAACATTTACAATTAACATAAACAATGGAATACATATTAATTGACATTATTTAAATATACGGGTGGTGAGGCGCAAAGGATGCTGGTGACTGCATAATTAGTCCTGCTGACCAATCCCGTGGCATTCCATTTGTGTCAGCTAATCAGGGACAGTGGGCAGGAACAGAACAAACGACATAGATTCCAACGATTTTGTTTGAAGTATTCGGCCAGTTCAAGCGACCTTCTTAATTTGTTCTGATCCCACCCACCGTCCTCGATTAGCTGACAGGAACGGGATGCCGCGGAGTTGGTCAGCAGGACTGATTATGCAGTTCCCAGCATCCTTTGCACGTTGGAGAATTCACAAAAGGCTCCGTGTGTTAATGGATTTCTGCTGACGCTGTTTGCCCAGTCTTGAACGCAGCAGAATGTCTCATGCTAGATGAAACTTTCACAGCTGAATTTGCTATTTGGTGGTGGGGGGGCAAGCCAGATAAAAGTGAAACTGTGTCTCCTAGTGGATGTTGGACGTTGCCATGGAAACTGTGCACCACCCATCCATCTCCCTTTCTGTCCCCTACAGGTGAACTTTGTCATTTTCATCAGCATAATAAGAATCCTGGTCCAGAAGCTGATATGCCCTGTTGTGGGTGGCAAAGATCAGTCTCAGTACAGGTGAGGAAATCCGCTGGAGGGGTGAGGCACACGGCCGAGGATAAATTGTATGAATTTAAGCTCCAGGCTGTGTGGGGAAGAAAAAAGGTTTAATAATTGAAGAACTTCAGTGTGTGAGGGTTAAGTACATTCTTTTGTTTTGAAGCATAGCAGGTCTATTGGTGGGAAGAAATGTCTTTTGCTGTTGTTAAAATACCTTTATTTGTGTTAACAAAGCTTGATAGTGTTGCATGGTCTAACTCCTCGCTGAGTGGTGCTGGGAGGGAGGTCACCGGCACGCTGACAGCCAGTATCCCTTCTGGGAGCATATTTACGCTGTGCTGTGGAAGCTTTCGTTTTTTTTTTAGGTCGAGAACTCGACGAAGGCAGAGAATAAATCTTTGTCATTTATTGGGGGTGGGGGAGATGGCCGGAATTGTTAACAGGCCTCTGAATGCTTATTATCTTCCAGACCATGAGCATTTTCATGCCCAAGCAGCCCAGAAAGGGGAATGCTGTGACCCGAGTTTGTACATTTGCAGCTTATTCGGTGTAATTACATTTCAATCGTTAATGTAACAGGTGGGGGCAGTGCCAACGCGAGGGTTGTAGGTATTATCTGTACGTTCTAGTTTCCTCTCGTAGTGCAAACGCCTCTAGTTTGGCGAATGGTGACTCTAAATTGCCCATGATGCCTCGTGATGAACTCGCATAGCTAAATTAGGACGGACCCATGAAAATGAGCCGTCTCCTGGGTGCTGAGGTCTGCGCTGTAGAAACGACCATCGTTCTTCCAGTTTTTTTTCTTCCTGGAAATAAGTAGTAAGTGCGTTAAACAACGACTGTCATGGACACAATCGGGAAGTGTGCTAATTCTCCGCTCAGTCTGGGCAAAGTGTGGATGGATCCATCAAGTATCTTTAATTTTACGGTGCCACTTGGGTAAGGATCTAAGAGCTGAGAAGACTATTCCTCAGACAAACAAAAGTAAATAAGCAGCAATACAACATGACCCCCCCTGGGTTAAAAATAAAAAAGCCACTGGACAATAATTGCAATATAAAAACCACAATTATATAAAGTTATATAAAAGGTCAGTGGCACCTGGAACAAACGAGGGTTTAAATCTGTTTGTCCTGTATCCCAGCTAACAGGGAACCTTATGCGAAAGTCTTCTGAAAGTTGGCCAATAATGTTCTCAATATAACGTTAATGAAATATTATTTCCACATATTACATTTTCACAAGGGGGCAGCATGGTGGTGCAGTGGTTAGCACTGTTGCCTCACACCTCTGGGACCCGGGTTCGAGTCTCCGCCTGGGCCACATGTGTGCGGAGTTTGCATGTTCTCCCCATGTCGTCGTGGGGTTTCCTCCGGGTACTCCGGTTTCCCCCCCACAGTCCAAAAACATGCTAAGGCTAATTGGACTTGCTAAATTGCCCATAGGAATGCATGTGAGAGTGAATGGTGTGAGAGTGTGCCCTGCGATGGGCTGGCCCCCCATCCTGGGTTGTTCCCTGCCTCGTGCCCATTGCTTCCGGGATAGGCTCCGGACCCCCCCCCGTGACCCAGTAGGATAAGCGGTTTGGAAGATGGATGGATGGACATTTTCACAAAGGTCCTGTCAGTGTTAGCGCAATAACACAATTCATTTTAACACAATTAATGTAGAAAAAAAAATAGCTCTACAATAAATATAATTTTATAAAGGTTTTATGTGTATATTGTGAAGGTGACACCCAGACTTCATGGCGTTAAAGGTGTAAAGTGACCGTGATGCTGCAGCTCTATCAGGCCTTTTGTTTGTTTGGTGACTTTGTTAGTCTTAGTTGTAGTAGTGGAACAACATTCTGGGACCATCAGGAAAACTGAACACTATGAACGTTTCCATACCTTAATTGTGACATTCAGTAAATGTTCCAAGAACGAAAAATTGTTAGCAGGGATATCGACAAATTATATCGATGGAAGGAACTTAAACTTTTTGCGCGGTGGCAGCTAGGGTCAGCTAGGATTGACTGAACCTTCTTCAATGTCTTGACCTTGAAGTCATTGAAGGTCATACCCACAGCTTTGCTGCACAAGGCTCCCACCCGACCTGCCTGAAATGCTGGCTTCTGTTATTTCAGGAGGCTTGCCAAGTCTACGCTGCTCCTCATCCCCCTCTTCGGTGTGCATTACGTGCTTTCTGTGTCACTGAATGAGTCCATGGTCGAGTACAAAATATTTCTGGAACTGGCCATTGGATCGTTTCAGGTAAAGCAGCTACCTGGTTCATTTTGGTATTACTGTAGTGTGCTTGCTTTTTTTAACATGAATATGTTTTACTTTGTGTTTTGATCACAGGGCTTGGTCGTTGCCATTCTTTACTGCTTTTTAAACAGTGAGGTGAGAAGTCTGTTTAATATCCTGTTTTTTATACAATAACTTTAAATACATGGTGATTTATTGAAAGTAAAATCAGTTCTATAAACTTTTTCCTTTAGTCTCAACATGAACATGTGTTGTAAAAGACCCTGCCATTAGAAGTATTATTGAATTTTTGTTTAGCAACCAATGTTGCCTGTGTAGCTACAGAGACCAGTTATCTGCCCTGCTAACACAATGACATCATAATACACAATGCTAACATAATGCATGCTAAGACAACACTATGCTAACACAAAGTCATGCTAATGCACAAAGGTAACATAACTCAATACCATGCTAACACAAAGTCATGCTAAAGCTCAATGCTAACACAACTATGCTAATACAACACTATGCTAGCTCAAAGTCATGGTGAGACAACCTCACGCTAACTCAACACCATGCTAAAACAAAGTCATGCTAACATGAAACCATACTAACACTAGACCATTCTAATGCAATGCTGTGTTAACACGTCATTGGTCTAACACATGTCTCCATTTGTCCCCTTGGCGTTGGCCCAGGTGCAGGGGGAGCTACGCAGGAAGTGGGAAAGTATGAGTCTGAGCTGCAGGCCGGGGCAGGACTACAGCTTCCACAGCTACTGCGTGTCTCAGAACGGCCCTGACAATGTGCAGCAGAACCAACGACACTCTCGGGCCCCGTCCTTTATGCAGACTGAGAGCACGGATTTGTGACAGGCAGGGTGTTCCTCTGTGGGGGCCTTTCCTTAGGCCCCTGACGAAGCATAGAACATCCCTTCCTAGGCTTTAGTGTGAAGAGTGGAGACCAGTCGGTTAAGTGCGTGTTTGTGGACAAACTAAAGACATGCACTGTTATATCCCAAAATGTTCTCTCAATTAGACTGTCTGCTGGTTAATAATTCAGCTACATCTATAATTAAGCTACATGTAGTTATTCAGAATCACAGTCAATAGTTATCCTGCTTACAAGTCTAGGAAAAACTGTCAGTTTTCATCCGGTTGTACTTGTCGTAAACCACATGAATTCATGAGAATGAGGCACCAGAGAGTGACAGATGTTATACGTCGACTTGTTAACTGGCCGGTGTTCCTAAGTGATGGAATTTTGCCAAGGACATTCCAAGCAGATTATTCTTCTTTTTGGAAGTAGTGTCCTCTGTGACAGATGCGAGCCAGCTGTATTACGAGGTAATCGTGACTAAAGAAGATGTACATTAAGATATCACCTAACATCATGTGACGGAGTTGCACACTTGACAGTGAAGAGATCTAACAGGGATTTGACCTGTACACCAACTCCTAGTTGAACCTATAAGACTGTCTGTTACTGGTGCTGCTTGGGTATGTCCTGTTCATCAAGCATAAAAGTGGGAAAGTCAAACGAGTCAATGGTTCATCTAAGCAGGTCAGACAACACAAAGCTGAGAGGTGCAGTGGTCAACCTGCTCGGAACTAGTGTGACAAGTTATCTTGGTGCTTTGTGTATTTCTTCATTTTCAGCCAATTTCACTTGCCATACTTGCTGAGAGATGTTTTTAGACAAATTTTTCTTCCATTTTCACTTCTGGGATTGATTTTTTTTGTTTATTATAGCAAATGCCACATGCTTGCACAGAAATGACAGGCAACGCTTTACATGAACTGCACTTTCATAATGCCTTTATAAATACAACCCCGTTTCCGAAAAAGTTGAGAAACTGTGTGAAATGTAAATTAAAAACAGAATGCAATGACTTGCAAATCGTATAGACCCATATTTAGTTGAAAATAGAACAATGACAACATATCAAATGTTGAAGCCAAGAAATTGGATTTATGGCAAATATATGCTCAATATGAATTTGATGCCAACAAGACATTTCAAAAACTCTACCATGCAAAATTATCTTGTGCGCATGCGAACGTATGTCGTGCCTAAGTGAAAGTCATGCTCATGATGAAGTATCTCATGCGCACGCGAACGCAAGATCATTTAAATTTTTTGCACAGGTCACTTCAGGGGCTCGATATAAATTGGGTATATATTTGTCATAAAACAATACAGTTTCTCAGTTTCAACATTTGATATGTTGTCTTTTTTCTATGTCGAATTAAATATGGGTTTATATGATTTGTAAATTCTGTTTTTATTTACATTTTGCACTTTTAATTACTTTTTGGAAATGAGCCTGTGTGTGTGTGTGTGTGTGTATATATATATATATCGTAGAACGTTATATTGCTAGAACATTACGTGCACCTTCATAATGCATTCATAGAACATTCATAAGTAGCACATAAGTATACCTTAAAATCCTAACATACCTGAACAGCTTAAAAATCCATTAATAAACATTATATGATATACGATTTAAATTTTGTTGTTATGTAATGTTTGCTATTGATGTATATTAAAGCTGTTAAAGTATGTTAGCATGTTAAGGTATACTTACATGCAGCTTACGAATGTTCTACGAATGCATTATGAAGGCGCATTGAATGTGTCACGCCCCGCATACCTTCTTCCTTGTGTTCTTCGTGGTGTGGCGCTAACGAGCCACACCTGTTCCTCGTTTAAACCTACCGCTCGTTTCAGCCGTGGATGATCCCAGGTGCCTCTCGTCTGCTCCTCATCTGTGGTGCATATAGTGCCTCCTCGTCCTGAGCTTCCCAGTCCTGTCATTGTATTGTTGTATGTGTCATCCTGCTGCTTGCCTGAGCCACTCCATTGGTTGCCCTGGGCCCTGTGTTTCCCCCCTGCTCTCCCAGCCTTGTTTTAACCCCTTGTGGTCTGGTCTCTTTGCCCTTTTATGTAGCATTTTGTTGGATGTAACCCCTTCCATTTTCCCATATGCTTGCCTTTGCCTTCATCGTTCCTAACACGTGACAGAATGTCTTCTGAATGCATTACGAAGGTGCGCCGAATGTTCTATGAATGCATTATGAAGGTGCTCTGAATGTTCTATGAATGCATTATGAAGGTGCTCTGAATGTTCTATGAATGCATTATGAAGGTGCACTGAATGTTCTATGAATGCATTATGAAGGTGAAATTAATGTAAAGTTTTTCATTTGTTGCAGCCAATGGGCAAGAACAATTCAGCAGAATATCACACAAGAAAAATAACTAAAATATAGATTCTTAGCTTGCTTTTGGTTTAAAAAAATGTCCATAAAAATCCTTCAAAGTACCTGCAGGATTTCAGATTCCAGCTTCTCTATGATATCCATAATTTTCTTTAGTAAAGTGGATGTAAACGTAAAGTGGCACGATTTTCACAAAAAAAAAAAAAAAACCTTACCTTGCTATACCTGCGTGGGACTTTACTTCAAAAAAGGTTTTCCCATAGTTGTACAAAGGTGTGAAAGTGAATGAAAAGACAACATGATTGTTATATTCTCAGTCATTGATTGACTAAAATTAGTCATGTGTAAATATTATAGGACGAATGTAATTTATTTTTTAATCCTCTGTCTCCTCTTTGTATTAATGAAGGAGAATACCTTTGACATCTTCATGCAGTTTAGACTTTCCGTGACTTAGTCAGTAACATTGTTACTGGTCCTTAATTCTCATTTGCATTATTCCTTAGGTTTAAGGTCAAGGGTCAGGACAAAAATAATCTTCTTATCCTGGGGCTTGCTGGGAATTTACCTGGATCTCTACAAGCTTCTAGTCCATAACTGCATGCATAGGTGTCCCTGTGTGGGGTAAAAAGATGCCTGTCTGTCACCTTTGTGACGTGTTCAGAGCTTCTGCAGAAATGGCCACGGATTCAGCGCCCATCAGTTTTAGTGGCATGGTGTCATTCCTGAAAATGTGCTTCTGTTGTGCTGTTGGTATTTCCTCGTCCTTTTTAATCCTTTAATTAAGATGATCCTCTGATGTAGCTTATTTCTCCATATCTTTTTCGGGCAACGGAAGGTCAAATCCAGCATGAGATTATTCATTACCCCCATTGTAAGATTATGAATCGTGTAAAACTACAGTTTGCTATACTTCTATGTTTATTTTATACTTCAGTCGCTGGGTTTAGAAAAGTTCATCGTTTAACACTGCTGTGTCATAAAGTCACTACGAATAAATTTGACTTTCTGCATATCCTGGCCTGCAGTTTAAATAGTTATTTTTTTCGTTTAGATGTAAGAAAATGTTACAAAGCCAATTTTAATAGAATAGAATGGTGATACTCCAAGTGTGGAATGGTGATATTAATCCATGTGGGCAAATTCTCCTGCTGTCTATTGCTCTCCATCTAGGCACAGGAGATGAACACCTCCCAGTACCTCTCATATGCTACACAAGGACACTACCATTGGCAACAAAGCAGGGGGGGAAGGGAGGAAGAAGAAAAGAAGAGAAAGTGAAAAATAATGAAATTTGAAAAAGAGAGCAGAGTTTAGGATGCCAATGAAAACCCTGCATGACCATGAAGTTGTTACCATGCGTTTTGCCTCAAGTGCCAACATGCCTTACATTGTGAGGGAGATTAATCTGGATCACAAGGTTTTGGGTTCGAATTCTGCCTCGAGAGTGAGACGTACCACTGAAGTACCTAACATATGCGGCCTTTAAAAAAAATCACATTAGATTCATGCAAAATTGTATCTGTTTAATTAAAGACCGTTACGAGCATAACTTGATCTTTTTAATTTAAACACAAATGATTTATTTAGTGTATTTCAGGCATAACCGGTAGGCCCTACATATCAACATAACATGAATGTCAACAAACTAGGGACAGCATTTAAGAAACAGTTTTACATTAAACAAACCTAAAGAAAAAATGTATAAGAAGGAATAATTAAAGCTATAAATAAAACTAAATGAAATACAATATAAATACAATGCAGTATAAAAAAGGAAAAATAAATGAACAAACGCAGAAGCAACAAACGAAAAAGAAAAAAACGGATTCTCTCAGAAATCCTCATTTCCCCAATTTCTTCTTCATTTCATCCAGCCACTCCTCTCTGGACACAGCCTTTGTATTAGGGCAGTGTTCATTTTTTTCATTTTAAATAAACGATATACACTAATTTAATTTAATTTAAACCTGCCCTATTAAAATTAATCTAAATAGTTTAGCTAAGGAGATTACAGTATTTCGTGCAATGTTATCTTAAATGCTAAGTTAGTAAGTTTAATGGCATCTACAATGAGGAGTATCGTATAAGTAAACTTTATTAACATTCCTTAACTTAATCCACAGGATAAAATTGTTGTCTGACATTAAACAAGTTATCTAACAACCGAAAATTTGCTCAAGTTAGCCAGCTATTTACAGTAGTACACTGTCTTCAGTTATATAAAGACAAAAGCTGGAATGTCCTTGTATTTGTTTGGTGAGTTTTAGTTTTTGTTTAATAGTTGGAAGAGGCAAACACGGAATGACAGAATCTCGCCTGTAGTCTTGGTTCGTCTAATGGGAGCGTTTCTCGGTAATCACGAGATTAGGTAGACTGGTGCAGATCTCGCAAGACATCTGGAGTTCTCCAGCTGGTGTGTCAGGTGTAAGCCAGGTGTTACTTGTAAAATAATATAAAATCCTTCATGCCTGTGGTGCTGAAATCACCCATCCTTGATGTAAGTTATGCAGCATCTGTGGCGTTGGGAGTTTTTTTGTTTCTATTTTTAAAACAAAGTGTTTTTTTTTTTCAAATTGAAGTCTGGCAAACCCTCGCTGGGATTCGTCGTAACCCCCTACAGTCATTCACAAATATAACACACTGCCATCTTTGTTTGATGTAAACACACAGCTCTCCCCATGGAGGACATAAACCGTATTTGATGTCAGCCATACAGCCATTATGGCTTTATGTATTTTATATTTTTCATATATATTTGGGCGCGGAAATTTATTGCGTTAACGCATGATGTTAGTTTTAAAGTTATAATGCGTCATTATTTCTTTAATCACTTTAACGCATGTGGCATTTTCATACGCAAATGGAAGAACAGAGGCAAATATTTTTAGAAATAGTAACTGATGCTTTAGTGATCATTGTAGGGAAATTGTTTTTACACCTCTCTCAACTTGCCCTTTGTAGAGTAAAGACGTGATTTGAACTGGAGTCTTCCTAATCACAGGCACACTGGCTTACCCCACTGAGCCACATGCTGCCTACGTGCCTTCATAATCGATACCTATGAGTAGGATTGATACTGGAATATCGATTTATTCAAATTGAAGGTTTAATTTTATGAACTGATTCAAACGTAAAAATATGCATTTCCTACCTGGTAACGATCTTTATCCTCTTCATCGCCTGTTATAATAAGTGATTTCTCAGCTTTAGTGAAATACACGGCACATTTTTCTGCAGTTTTTTTACTCCTTCCTGGGCTGCACGATATACCGTTTTAGCGTCGTCATTCCGTTGTGCACATGCGCAATAATCATATCGCAGGACGTGCTTGTTGCTTGATACAAAAGGAAAACTCACATGCTTCTTATCTTCCATGATTAATCTACAAGAGAATTCTGTATTATAAAAAAAATATTCAGATTTAAGGGTTTTTGAGTACACGGAGTTTGTTGTTAGCAAGGCTCTGCATGCACAGCAAACCACCATTCACAATTAGGGATGGGCGATGTGCGATACCAATATCAACATCGCATGTTATGCTCTTTCATAGTAGTCAGTTGAGTTGAGATCGGGCTTTTTCATACCTTCATACTGTCGGTACATTATACCACAGCATTTTTACTGTCATAGCAAACCAAACTTGGCAAGCTTTCCAGTTTTAGCAAATAATTTAATAACAGTAGAATTAATAGCATCGAATATTTTACTGAAAAAGAATCAATTTGTGTGCCTCGTGAATGCAATCCTACACACGTGCAAGCTTCCTCACTTTCAGAGGAGCTCGCAGGGTGTCATGGTCAGACGGCCACGAAAGAAAAGCTGTGCTTTCCGCTCTCGGCTCATTAAGGAGAGCAAACAAGGGGCAGCAGGAAGTGCAGCGTGATGCCTGCTGACCCCTAAAAAGCCACATGCGAACGTTTAACAATACTCTTTGTACCAGCTCTACAGCATTAACAATGGAACGGAATTTGTAATGTGTTATTCTGGGAGATCTTTGTTAGTCTTCAAATGATTAACAGAATCTTCAAGGTTTCAGGGCATCCAGCTTTTCCTTCAGCACAGACTCACCAACAAAAATGAATAATGATTGGTTGCTTTTGATCTAACCGACGTAATGGCTTACAGTTATTTCCCCACGACAGATTGCTTGTAAAATGACCTATATGGAGCCTAATATCAGACTGGCAATTCCATTTCATTCTGCCAGATTGTTAGGTAATAGCAGGATGATGAAAGGCCCATAGCTGGTGTCTCCATGCTAATGAAGTTGCCTGATTCCTTCGGGACGCGTGCTGTTATACGTGAAGATAACCTTTATTTGCCTTTGTGACATTCATCATCATTCGTCATCTGGCAGTAGCGTTTCCGTGTCAAACGTATTCACGGACCTCTCTGCAGTCTCCACGACACATTTATGATCACTCGGTTCAGTCATCTTCGCAGGCAGACTAAATTATTTCGTCTTTTGATCCATGGTTAAACAATGATAACAGCATGAAACAGTGCTAAGATTTATCGTTATTGAATTGACAAAAATTCTCTACATACTGCCAGGCAGGATGAAATCCTCCTTGGCCGCGGAGACCCCCCTCCAGTTAGAACCCTCCCCCCAGTCTCCTGCTGTGATTCCCGAAGATCACTGCACCCCAGCTGCCTTTCTTCTTTGGACAGACAGCGGTGAACTGCAGCTCTCTGGAGGCCTACATCAGATCTCCTACAGGAGATGCAGAGGTGGCTGCAGGATCTTTCCGGAAGCCCTGCTTCTAGTCAGAACCAAAGCCTTAATGTTGGCAGCATGTTTAAACCACAAAGTATCTTGAATACCAAAGACAAACATTGAACAACTCAGTGAAGTTCAGTTATGTGCCAGATGTTGGAAGATGAGCCAATCTGGCATAGGCACTTGTGTTACCGGCAAGTCTGGCATGTCCCAGTTACCCCTTCCGGTTCTTTCTAGACACCTTTTAGAAAGTCCAGACTGACCATGATCTTTTATACAGAGATGGAGCCTTTGTCAATGGCTGTGACTGTTGTTATGGACCGGTGTAGGTAGGACACTTGGGTGTATGTTCATTGCATGATTCAAGCAGGGACAGATGTAAGGGGGGGGGGGGGTCTTGGCGACCCCTCCAGCTGAATATGTAGCCACCCCTTTACTGCCCCACATCAAAATAATAAAAAAGGAAATACGCATTATTTTTATTTTCGAAGAGGAACCGTAGAATATATTGTACGTGGTATGGTGTGCCCACCCCGAAATATATAACTGACCCCTGATGACCACCCCAATCAAAATATTCTGCAGGCGCCCCTGGATTCCGGGTGATCTCAGTGTCGCAGTCTGTAACGTCCTGCTGTCGTTAATTATGTTATTTATTAGCCATGAGGGTAGATGCCTGTCTGTTTGTGTCTGCGCTTGGTTGTGATATAACATCAGTGTTCATCCAGAAATTTATTTTCCTTTATTAGTCCAGCAGTATTTTTTTTGGGGGGGGGGGGGATAATAATCATACATATTAATTCTTTCATCTGTCCCTTGCTCAGCTTTTCAAGTATTTATTGTCATGTTGCAGCGGGGGGAGCGGGTGCATGGAGGGACGATAGGAGAGACAAAAAAATCTGTGCAATAAAGACCTAAACAGCAGTGCAATTCAAGGTAAGACAGTGCAAAGTAAGAATGAGTACACAAATAAGTAATACACACGTTGGGATAAGGATGTAAACAGACCGCAGTGTAGTAAAATAGTGCCAAAGTGGAATTATATATGTGCAATACGATGCAGTGGCTGGATAGATGCAGATAATTGGTTATTTGGTGATCTGATGGTGTGGGGGAAGAAGCTGTCTCTGGAGTGAGACGTGGAAGTGGTGATTGGCACCGCAGTCCTGAGGACAGGAGCGCAAAGGCGGCGTGAATTGGGTTGCTGCTGTCCCTGGTGAGGCACTTGAACCTCTTCAGGCCACAGGAAAGGTACATGAATCGCACGTGAGTAAGACCTGTGTCAGTTGTCTTTGAAGCTGTCCAGACAGTCCTTTAGCGTAATCTAAGGTCTTGTGCGGTTGGGTTAACCAGTTTCACCATCATGCATCCAGGCGGGATGCTCTCAATGGTGCAGAAGTTGATCAGGGTTTTGAGTCTCAACCCAAAACCCTTTAGTCTCCTCGGGAAGAATAACCTCTGAGGAGCCTTCTTGAGGATGCAGCTGGTCTTCAGCAGCCATGAGATGGAGTTTTTTGCCACACAGTCGTTGGTGAGCACACTGTAGAGCAGTTGGGTAAGGCAGTGGCCATGCGGGACGCCAGTGCTGAGGATCAACATGGATGATCTTTAGGTGCCAAATCTCACTGTCTGGGGTCTGTTAGTTGGGGAGTCAAACACCCAGCCACAGATGGAGCTGCTCAAACCAAGGTGTCATTTCCACCAGCATACAGGAACCAACCCGTACCCGAACCATATCACCAAGAGAGACTAATTACAGTGCGGTTCCAGCTCGCTTCGGTTTTCCACTGCAGAACGGTCGGCTCAGTAAAGGCGATGCCGGGTTTGGAGAGCGACAGTGACGTAACACCGAACAGACGCTTATTTACTGTTCACACGGTGCACGTCATGATTTACCGTGTGCTGATTTTTGCTACGACGTCTGTGAGAATCGCCATGCTATGTTAGCATCAAACGCTAGCGGGATTAACATTCGCTTGCGTAAATTTGCGTAAAGGGTCCATTCTGTTTAGCAGTTCTATTCTTTAAGTAGGACTTTAGAAATTTTCAAGTTGCAAGTTATCGGGAATGGACCAGCAGAATATGATGTGCGATACTACGAATAATGAATAATAAATCGCCCTTTTTTTCCTTCAGATAATCCATGCACAGAACATGGTGGAGTAACACCCAGCTGTGCTTAGTGACGTTTTCGGCCCTGCTAGTAAGCAGGCCCATGTCAGTGTCATTACAGCTCGGTTACGGTCTGATTCTTGGTGGCAGTGAAAAAGTGGCTGCAGCTTCAGAGTCAGTTTGAATGGTGCAGTGGTGTTAGAATCTAAGCTGCAGGCGGTGAACAGCATCCTGATGTCGGCATTCTTCTTTTCCAAATGTTCTAGTGCAGCATGCAGGGTGAGGGAGATGGCAGCAGGTCCTGCAAACTGTAATAGATCTGGGGTTGTCGGGGATGTGGAGGTGGATGTGCTGCCTCGGTGTGTCCCAGCCCAGTCCTCGGGGGAACCCCGGACAGTGCCTCCTCTCATCTACCAGCGCACCTGTACCAGTATGTATTGGGTGTTCCTGATTGGCTGGGAGGGAGCAAAAACGTGGACTGTCAGGATTCGGAAACACTGACTGTCTTTCCAGAGACATCATGACTACAGTGGTTAAAGTGTGGGGATGGTATTCGACAAAAGTCACGGGCTTTTAGCAGAGGATGGTTTCGATCCATCAACCTCTGGGTTATGGGCCCAGCAAGCTTCCGCTGCGCCACTCTGCGTACTGCTAGTTTTTCTGCCGTTCATTTCTTAAGGAGAATTTTCCTCTGTTACATTCTCTTTGCTTGCTTGTATCCATCCATCCATCCATCTACCTTCCGGTTGCTTGTCCTAGTTGGTTTCACAGGAGGTCCTGGAGTCCATCCTGGGAATACTGCGTACAAGGCAGGGAACATACAGACACACAGAGGCACAGACACACACACACACACACAGTCGTGTAATCATATCTTTGTGGGGACCGCTCATTCATTTCTATGGGAAAAATGCTAATGCTAACTATGACAACCTTAATCCCCACCCAGCCCTAACCATAACCATAAGTATCCAAACAAAATACAAGAGTCTTGCATTTTTAGCTTTTTCAGTGCAATCACGGATTTTTATAAAATTGAGTTTTCCCATATGGGGACCAGGAAACAAAAAAAAAACAGGTATTCATCACATTGTGGGGGAGAGAGGCATTTGGTCCCCACAAGGTATAGTATACCTGGACACACACAGAGACACACACACATACACATGCACAATGTAACCAGTACCTGAGCCGAAAGTAATTCATTTTCTCTGGTCTCTTTAAAACGCTCAGATGTCATGTTGAAATGTCCCCCATCACAAATATCTATTACTTAGCATTAACCTCCAATTATCCCCAACTGCCTCCCCAGTTCAGTCTTCAGCAATGGCAATAGACCGTCCATCGGTCTGTGACCCCCTGCGCCCTGCATCAAAGCGTGGATACTTGTCGGGCTGTATTGTTTAGCGGCGTGCTGCGTGATTGGCCGGGTGCATCTGGTCGCCGCGGGAACAGATCGGCCTCATCAAGTGCGTTGGGATGGGAGACAAACAAGTCCAAGGTAGCTCTGCTGTGTTGATGGTCCAGATGGTCTCATTCATCCCACAGCCTTCAGATTGGGACCAAGCACATCCAACTATTATTGAGGGGGGGAGGTCTATAGCTCAGTGGGTTGGGCCATTGTGTACATGACTAGAAGACTATTGGTTCAAATCCCAGGGTCAGTAGAGTGGTTTCAATGTTGGGCTCTTGTGCATGGTCCTTAACCCCACCCCCCCCCCCCCCCCCCCCCCCCCCCGCCAGTTGGTGACGCTTCTTTTGCAAAAAATATATGTTGCACCTACTAAGCAAGTGGAGCGGGGTGGGGTGGGGTGGCTAGGGATCTGTGCTAGCAACTGGGAGGTTGCTGATTCAATTCCCATGAATGCCCAGAGTAATTCTACTCCATTGGGCCCTTGAGCAAGGCCCTTAACCTGCAATTGCTTTACCCTGGGTATGACGTTAATCTACATCCAGCCCTACAAGCAGATTCTCCAACTTGCAGGGAAGAACTTGGGGGTTGGTGGTAGGATTGGCTCTCCAGCCACTGGAAAATAAACCTCACACTGGTCCAGCCATACTGAGGTATCACCTGCCACACGGCTGTACTCAGGCTCTCACCCCTGACGTGGTTCGTCATGTGATTTGTGTGGCAACACACTGTAAGCAGTGCACGCTCCTTACCTCCCTGCTAAATTATGTTTGCTCAAAATTCCAGATACAAATCATAATAGGTAATCCCGGGAGTCTCTTTAGATACTATCTTAATGTAATTTGAGTGATTACTCTGTAATTTGAGTTTTTGTCTCTATCGTCTTATCTGTGCATCCTGCAGGATGCATTGTCTATATGTGTCATTCACGTGCAGCTTTCACAGTGAACTTATATGGGAACGTAATCTGGGAATAGCCTTCGAGGCCGAACGTTCTGCCTGAAAACTGCTCAGGTGTTTCTGAGACTCTGAGAAGCTGTGGAGGTTTATGCTTAATCCTCTCCAGATCTCCTCTGTCTCGGGGGAAGAAGCGTTGCTCTGCCGTGGGCCTCGTTTTGCTTTCGATTTGGGGAAAGTACACAGACGCCAGCCCACCCCAGCACCCTGGGGAGGGGCAAGGCACCACCAATCCTCATCTTCCTGCTGCTTCCCACCAAGGATGCTGAAGGTGGGTAGGGTCAGCAGGGGGTGGGGCTTAAACGTTTTCACTACTAGTCAACCGGGCGGAATGGTTGCTGTTTAACTGGTCTTTCCTCCAGCAGAATTAGGGTCTTAATCCCCATTTCCACTGGTGCCCTCTGTGCTTCTGCAATCTCATAATTATTCCAGAATACATAGAAAGCTTGTCATTATCTTTTGGGCCCCGCCCTACCTTTGTCTTATAAAAAGCTTATAAAAGCTGTGGCACTTTCAGGAATAGCTAGACCATGAGTCTCATTCACCACGAAGAACGGAATGGATGGTCCTCACAAAGACTTGAGTACATGTCTGTGTGTGTGTGCATGTTTCCGGGGAGGAGTTTTTGTTAATCTGAGGGTAAGTAGGGGTGTGGAAGTCATTGCTGCTAAATGGGTGAAGGCTGCAGAGCATAAACACAGTGCTTAGTGGGATAGTGTTAGACTGGGGATGCATGTTGATGTAATGCATTGTTTCCCAATCCTTTCCTCCTGAACACACAGCTGGTCTATGTTTTTGCTCCCACTGAGCCCCCTACTCGACAGTCCACATTTTTGCTCCTTCCCGGCTCCCCACCTGTGGTTATCTGCTAAATATTGTATTTATTGTCCAGACTCCATTAGGTCAATGGATCCTTCTCAGCTGTTATCAGAGAGCAATGATAAAAGATATGCTTTTAAGCACTTCTGAAATTGACATATTAAAATATTTAAAAGTCTCTGTAACCATAGATTAATGATAAATGTAGGAGTATCTCCTGAGGAGAACATAGGAAAATCTCTACACACACCAAGGACTTCTTCTGTGTGACGACCATCATTTTCTTCCTCTCTGTGGTCTGATTCATGGTTGTCAGCTGCTATTTTCTGAAACTACTTTTGTTTTTCTGTTTTGCTGCTGCACAACAGTCTCTACAGATTCTCTTTTTGCCTCCCACCGTCTTGCTCCAGATGAAGGGCAGCCATGCATCGCAGGACCCATGGAGCTCGGGGGGGTTTGGGTTAGGGTCTTGATTATGGACTCTCAGAGGTTTTGCGGCTGCACTTGAACTGGTGACCTTCTGATCACCAGCACAGAAGCTCAGCCTACTAAGCCACAACCCACTCCCTGCCCTGGCCCACTCTGCGGGTTCCCTCTGCCCGCATCCTGCCAGCTGGCTCATCTTACCTCTAGCGATGGAGGCTTTGGCAGGAGATGTGCTCTAACCTTCCTCATGATTACATTCACGTTACATTTACTTAGCAGATGCTTCCCCCACCCCAAAAGCTACATACAAATACGAATATGAAGGCAGGGTCAGCCGGTCCCTGGACTGATCGGAGTTAAGGGCCTTGCTCAAGGGGCCCGCTCTGTCGGCGACCAATCAGGGGCGCGGAATCCTGACCCACAGAGCTGCATGCCACCCCTCATGGGCCTACGATCGCAGAGTGGGTTTCTCCCTTGGATTGGATTAAAAGCCATTTGGCCGCAAGTCATTATCCCACACTGCTCTACTACCTTCTACTACAGAGCTGCTGAGAACTCGGCACAGCTTGGGATTAAAAGCTGGACTGGCTGCCCGGTGGGCTGATCCCAGACAATCCCATAATGCCAGGAAATGCAGGATAGCCCTAGAGAGACTCAAAGATCCTGAAAATTCCCACAGAGGCATCTGGAATAAAGCGAGCGAGAGAGAATGAATGAATACCCATCCATCCATCCATTGTCCATACCGTTTATCCTACCGGGTCGCGGGGGGTCCGGAGCCTATCCCGGAAGCAAAGGGCACGAGGCACCCAGGATGGGTTGTTCCCTGCCTCGTGCCCATTGCTTCCCCATGAATGAATACAATACAATTAATTAAATTATTTCTCATTATAAATTGAATTCATTTACAGCATAATATGAAGACAAAAATTTACTTTATTTTATCACAGCTTGGGATGCGGAAATTTGTTGTGGTAGCTGATCACCTGTGGTTTTCCTAATATACTTATAGTAGGCAGAAAACCATCGCTTTTAGAGTAACAGCCTATTTGTTTTGATGTGTGGAATCTTCAGATATGTATCGCAAAAGCGGATATTTAAAAGGCTTCGAAGTAATTTGCGTTACCATGGGGCAGAATTGATGGTCCACCAGGCACCTTCAGGCCAATAGAGGATTTTATTATGAAAACACTAAGAGCTAAAGGGACCATCAGAGGTCTTAATAAAGGCATGTAGGCAACACTGGATGACTTCAGGCAGAAACAAAGCAACACGATCCAGGCTTAGGACAGAGATTACTGTTAGGGGGTATCTGACAAAAAACACAAGCAAACACGTTCAAACACATACAATAGCTGACGGCGGAACCGAACATACTGTAGGCAGGGATTTATATACACTAGTAACAAGGTCAAGATGAGGGACTAGTGTGAATCATTAAGGATTAACCAAATACTGGGTACTAGGAGTTACAAGGAACAGATGAGGGTTATTAACAATCATTAAGCACTAAGGACTCAAGCATCAGGAGATACTAGGAAGACAGGAGATGCAACGGTTGCAGGACACAGGCAGGGATGACCAGGAGCACATGAGCAATGCTGCAGAGCATAAACACAAGGAGCTTCGCAAACATGCGGCTGACTGCAAAGGTTCTGGAACACAAATATAAAAATGTCCAAACTCGTGATAGTTTGGGATGCGTGATCAGCCTGCTGGGGTTAAACCCTAAGTAAACAGAAGGAATAGGAGGAGATGACTGGCAACACCTGCTGGCCAAATAAGGGAGTTACGGAAATGACGGACAGGACGGCACAAAACAGGGCCCGATCCTGACAATCTGATACTAAATTTATGTTGCTTGGCAGCAAAGTCTATATGTTAAGGAAGGAATGCACAGGGAAATGGAAAGAGTAAAATGCTTATTCTGAAAATAGCCTATACATCCATCTTCAGAAACCACTTATGTAGTTCAGGGTTGCGGGGGTCCCGAGCCCACGGGCACAAGGCAGGGAATAACCCAACACAGGGCACACATACACACCATACACACCTATGGGCAATTTGGCAACTACAATTAGCCTGAGCATGTTTATGGACTGTGGAGGGAAGTCGAAATAACCATAGCAAACCCCATGAAGACATGCAGAGAGCATGCAAACTCCACACACATGGAGCCCTGGCAGAGACTCGAACCCGGGTCCCAGAGATGCTAGGTGACAATGCTAACCACTGCACCACCCTCTAAAAGTCATAAGCCATGTAATTTGAAACCCATCCATCCATTAATTTAAAATGTGTCCATAATTTCGACATAAAAGATTTCTGGCTCAGATATCCTTGCAATATTTTGTGTGTTTGCTATTTTTATAGTCCAATAGTTAATTAAGTTATTCCTTCTGAAGGTCTGTACTGTTTCATTTAGTGTGGTTTACCTCAGCATTATTGACATGGATTTCCATAAAAAGTCTGTGATTTTGGATGGATGGATGGATGGATGGATACTTTATTGATCTCAAGGGCAAATTTGGTTGCATAAAGTAGTACATTGTACCCTGACAGAATCACATGCAAAACTCCAGACAAAATGTAAAACCAGGACACACAGTACATGAAAAGCATTATCCAAATGAACAGATAGGAAATATGAACTACCGTTCATAGGCGAATAGTCAAGGGCAGAGCAGTGCTTCAGCTGTATCTCTTCGTTGGCTGAAACAGACATTAAGGGAAGTGTAGACGGTGTCAGGACATGGCAGACCTGTGTAACGGACAGTGCTGGTCCTCATAAAGCAGCTGGCGTTATCTCCTGGAAGCTCGCTAGCGTTTGGCACCGGATCCCACAGAATTGTCAGAGTTTCTCAGCAGGACGGAGTTCTTCTGCTTTCGGAGAATAGTTTGGCTATTCTTGCAGAGAATGTGGTTTTGTGTCAAGCCTGTGACATGTAAAAATGTGTTAAAAATAACCGTCCCTGGGACACTTATCCCCTTTCTTGCCGCTTCCAAAACTTACGCAATTTCTGTATCGAATCCAAATGACGAATCCAAAACAGATTCCCTGCACCTTAAATTACTGTGTCTGAGAAAAATGTAGACAACTGTTTGCATTACAGAGAGGCCATAGCTTAAGGTCAGGCCGCTGGAAAATGATAATTTTATCCTTCATAAGTTAAGTGAAGTGTCTAGACCCAAAAAATGTATCATTCTTCCAAATTTATGTTTCAATTGGCCAAGAATGATAGCAATCAGAAAGAAATAAGCAATGATGGTTAATTTTGGTTAAAGCATTTAACTGAGTAAATGTCAAGTGATATATTTGGGCCAATCAGGTTTCCTTTTGGGAGACTTTCTTTCAGAGGCCTTTGTCTTCACTAGATCTTGGGGTGTTTCTCAATACCAAGAATGCAAAGATTGTATTTGTGGTCTTGGCAAGATCGGTCTTGCTAACTTACCTCCCAAGAATGAACTTGGGGCGCAATGAATCATGGGATTGGTCTCATTTGACAAGGGTGCAACCAACATATCCTTGATATTTGGGGTGGGCCAAGAACGACATCCGGGGATTTTTACCATCCTCTGTACTTGTGTTATTGAGTATTGGATCTGGCAGAGGACCAGATCCCAGAGGTGGCAATTTCAGGTCCAGAAAGTAAAAATCCAGACCATGATTTACTTTCAACCAACCAGTTGAGTCCTCTGTGACTGTGACTCTTTATGCTCAACTGGTTGGTTGAAACAAAATCTTGGTCTGGATTTTTACTTTCTGGACCTGAAAGTGCCACCTCTGGGATCTGGTCTTCGGCAATAGAAGATGATGTAAAACTGGTATACGCAGAAGTACGCATATTGAGATTCACCATTGATTCACCTCTAAACATTTTTGGGTTCCCTTAGTACATTCCCCACCAAGCCAATTGCTTTCATTAAACAGGTCACATGACACTGCACACTCATGCTGATTGATAGATTGCATATCTCCTATGTTGGGCAACTGGCAAACACGCCAAAGCACTTGTGGACCGGACAAAATGGCCCCGGCAGGTTTAATTATCCTCCTCAAAGAGCCAGAGGCAGATTTGTTTTACTTCTATGGGACTGGGGAAGACTTTGCTGAGACTCCAGCTGTGTTCTGAGTCACAGGACGTCGTGTGCTGGCGAAGAGTGTTTTTCTTGGTGGAGTCCATTCAGACTCAATCAGCTCGAAGCTCCTGCTGAGCAAATGACGATCGCGGACTCCCAGAGGCAGGCCATAGTGACGGAAAAGCCAACTCGATAATGAGGTTTGATTAGATCCTCAAAGACCTTGATTGAAAAAAACATTTATCAGAACAAAACTCTGAACCAGTAGAACTGGACTTAAAATCATATGAGGAGCAAACCGCCATCTTCTCCTACTGGCCAACACTAACTCTAAGTCTGTGTGGAAGCTCCTGGGTATTGGATTAGTAATTAATGACTCCCCCTTTCCATCTCCTCCAATGCTGTCTTCTAGACATCTGTCATTAATAAGCACCAGTGTGCTTAATGAGACCCCTTCATCCTGGGACCTCAGAGAGAGAGGGAATGGATCGCTCACTCAGTCAGTGGGCCGCTATCCTCCTCGTGTCCCTGCAACAGCAGGACAGCACAGGTTAGTGTGGCTTGGCGCCAGCAGATGGTCTATTATTCATGTTGGTTTCACACAGATGAATGTCAATCAATCTGCCAATCGCACCTTCGGCTGAACAGAAGCAAGGATCTGGCATGCGAAGTTGGAGGGGGAGGGGGGTAGGTAAAGGAGGGAATGTTTATCTGTTTATTATTGGATGTATGAAAGGTTTGATACTCTATATTTCGCTCTAGGCAGGTCACCAGGCCAGGTTGCAATGGGTCGCCACACAGTTGACCAGGAAAATATCTATTACTTATGCACGTAGCTTTCTAGCTACCTATAGAATTAATATGAGCGACATCTGAAGAATGATTACTACAATAATATCCAATAATGTCTCTGCCCGGTAAACGTCAGCCTGAGCCGTTCAGTCTCCCTGCTGCAGGCTCGCCTGACGGCCCCCCCCCCCCTCCCCTCCATGCTGTCCATGCACAGGAATACCACGGTAAAATTTGCATTTTATTGCTATTGCTGCAAACAGGTGTTCCATATTTGCCTAGGTCTACATGTTTTTCATCTAAATGTATGCACCATTCATTTCAAAGGAGACGGAAAATAACATTGCTTCCTGGGAAGTGAAATCGAGGAAGATGACATTCCCTGTAATTACGCTTTTCTTGGTAATTGGTCTCAGACTCAGGTGCCTAATTGTAGAGGAGGGTTATGGTTGCTCCTCATCTCAGCTGTCTAGTGAATAATTAGTGTGACACTACAACACTATGGCTTCTTAATAGCCATCCATTTGTGGGAGCGTCAAGAGTGCTACGGGTGCAAGGTGGGGAACAACCCGGGCTGGGGGCTGCCAACTCGTCACAGGGCACACTCATTCACACTCACACATGCACACCTATGGGCAACTTGGTAACTCCAGTTAGTCTCAGCTTGTTTTTGGACTGTGGGGAGAAACCGGAGAACCCAGAAGAAACCCCACGATGACATGGGGAGAACATGCAAACTCCGCACACGGAACCATGGCAGAGACTCGAACCCGGGACCCAGAGGTATGAGGCGACAGTGTTACCCGCTGCACCAATTTTGTTTAAATGTCATTGATCTGGTCTCAGTTACTGCCCATTGATGCGTTATAGTTCACAGTTGAACAGACTTGCGTTTAATGTTCAATGTGGGCATAATAGCATATTATATTCATGAGTCCCTATACAGAATCCAGGTAGCACAGATCTGCATGCCCCACCCCACCCCATCAGCTGGACAGGTGATACGGTCCAACAGCAGAACTGGACAGATCCATCACCCAAGGTGCTTTTACAAACCTACCTTCGCCCACTCTGTCTGTCAGCATGGCAGCATGGCGTGACATTCAACAGAGAAGCGCTGTTATAAATGGAGCTAAAGTCAACACTGAAACTAGGTTCGAGAGTCAAGTTATGTGTCTCAAATATGATTGTGAGAAAGCCAAAGGTGGCAGGAACCCATGATGAATCCAGGAGATGAAAAGATCAGGTATTGGCCTCACGTCTCAGGATACAATCACGTGAGATACCTGCAGAGAATGGAGTTACACAGTTCTAAGGACACTTAAACTCACAGCTGTCCACTAAATACCACAGTGTATCTTTAAAATAATTCATTTCAGAGTTGTGCCTTAAAAATTGGAAATGGCATATCAGGGCGATGCTTCTCATTATGTCCATAAATGTGCCAGCATATCCTCTTGAGATCCAGGGGAGAAAAAAAAACTCATATTCATTTAAAAATCTTGATTTGACAGGAAGAGGAGGTTGGCACGGTCACATCTGCAGACATGTAACTTCATCTTAAAGCTCTAACTGTCCTCTTTAAGAAATAAGAGGAATTTATAGAGCGGCATGTGCAGTGTGAGAGGGATGAGCATGAACATAGTGTTTTCTGCAGAGGACGAAGATGAATTACTGGACCTCAGGAGAATACGGGCCCGGTGGGGGTCTGCCTTGACACTGAGCTGCGGGCCGACGCGTCACTGAGGGTGGCTGGCTGGTGTGTGGTTCACACCACTGTTCTTGCTTCTTAAGGAGCAGGTGCTACCTGTCAGGTCAGCTCTAATCCCAGCTGTCTGCCCTTCTGGAGGTTTACGCTGAGTGTGTGACGGTGGGACATCCAGGAGCCTCTTAAGGCAGGTGTCAGGCATCACTCACCTGCGGTAAAGGAAGCTGTCCAGAAGATTCTTTGGTTGTCTAGGGTCATACATGCGAATAGCTGACACCAAAGCAGTAAAACTGGGGCTGAAGTCCCAAGCACAGCAAATGGGGAAATCCAGTAGGAATTCCTTTCCTGAATTCTGGAAATTTCCCAGCTGAGCTATTTATGGTAAAACAGACCAGACATCCAGGCTACATGTACTATTTTCTATCTGAATGTACTATGCAGTAGGTAATTTATTAAACCAAATCCGGCCTTTAGCTTGAACGAGTCACACACTTAAAGTCGGAAACAGTCTCCATCTTTCTTTGTTAGAGTTTGTTTGGGTTCATTCTAGGAATATGCAATCCTTCTCTTTCCTTCATCTGCATCCACTGATGAATTCCAGAACATTCCACTGCAATGCTCCTTGGAACATTTGCTGAGCTTTAAAAGGGACAGGTTAATCCCCGGCTGCTCCAAACACAGTTCTACTCATCGCCGGCCAGAATCTCACATTCTCATTGCTGACATCATCCATCCCCCGGAGGATTACACCCTGCCTCCCAGATCAACGTTATACAGGCACTTAGCCACCATGCCACTCACTGCCTGATGATCTTCCTGCTGTCTGCTTCAGCTGGTCTCGTCTCTCCTGCTCGAAATGCACTTGCGGACATGTGATCCCCCTTTCTGATTGGGGGGGGGGGGGGGAGGCAGTGTAGTGACAGACGTAAGTTTAAAAACATTACAGGTCCAGTCTGGTACACATTGATTGGACTGGGGGGGGGGGGGGGGGGTAGGGTGGGCAATGGGAAGTAAACAGTAAATGTGTCACTGTATGATGCCGGAGAGAAGCCTCCTGTAAGAAACAGGAGTTTCGCATATAAAAAAAATAACCATTGAGCGTTTGTTTTATCGCACTCTGGTACACGGCTGTGTTCAAGTTATATGGGAGGAGGTACATTATCTTCAGTAGACAAAACACATCAGAGGAGCATGTAGTTATAAACCCTCTCACAGGCATTATGTGGTAATGACTGGGAATGGAGCTGTGTACAGCCAGAGAGTGGAACGCTCATTGTCAAAGGTGATTGTAATGTCACTGAAAATAGGACGCAGTGTGCCGTCTTCAGATTGTAATGTAGCATGTGCTGAAGTATGTTAGTAAGCGCTTCACTAAAAATAAAGTTGATGTAGCAGCATCACTGCTGTTACATGAATGTAAATGTTACGGCATTGATAATGTAACACTGACACTGCTGTAACATGAATGTAACTGTCACAGCACCGATAATGTAACACTGACACTTCTGTAACATGAATGGAAATGTTACAACAATGATAATGTAACACTGACACTGCTGTAACATGGATGTAAATGTTACAGCATTGATAATGTAACACTGACACATCTGTAACATGAATGGAAATGTTACAACATTGATAATGTAACACTGACACTTCTGTAACATGGATGTAAATGTTACAGCATTGATAATGTAACACTGACACATCTGTAACATGAATGGAAATGTTACAACATTGATAATGTAACACTGACACTGCTGTAACATGGATGTAAATGTTACAGCATTGATAATGTAACACTGACACTTCTGTAACATGAATGGAAATGTTACAACATTGATAATGTAACACTGACACTTCTGTAACATGAATGGAAATGTTACAACAATGATAATGTAACACTGACACTGCTGTTACATGAATGTAAATGCTACAACATTGATAATGTAGCACTGACACTGCTGTAACATGAATGTAAATGTTACAGCACTGATAATGTAACACTGACACTGCTGTAACGTGGATGTAACATGAATGCGGTCAGTCTATGCACGTGACCCTCACCCTGAAATCATGTTACGGGAACCTAGCCCTGTGTGAGACAAAGAAAACATGCTTTGCTGACCAAGTTTTTAACAGCTAAGGATGCGAATGACCCACAATAATCACACCTCACCAAGCAAATAGACTTTGCATCTGACTGTTTCGGTAGGTTATATCGATACATTGATCCATTTTCCATAAGAATGATCTACTCCGGAGTTTTACTGAGCTGAAGCCCAACCCTAAAATCAGAGGAGGATGAGGATGGGGGACAAGGGAGAGCAGCCCTGGGGACACAAGCAGACAAACACTCAAGGTAATTTAGAAACACCAACTCACCTAAAGCTTCTAAAATTTCATTGGACTGTAAGTGAAATCCCACAAAATCCCCGCGGACAGAGATCCAGGGCAGGAATCAGTCCTACTATCCTGACAGTTTGAGGCCACAGTGAATCCTTCTGTGCTGTCCAGCAATAAAAACTAATTATACTGCTGGAAAATTTAATTAAATTTTTATCTATTTATCTTACCAGCCAAGTCCATCTACTAATGTAAGCGAGCGCCAGGCAGCTGTCCTACATGTTAAATACATTTCAGTGAATATTCTTAATAAAGAAAAACTAAGAATATATATATAGTTTGTTCATTAGCAAAGAAATAAAAAATACATTCAGTCCTGTAATTACATAACGAAGAGGGGTATTTTTTTGTAAACACTTGGGTAGAGATGATGGGATTTGACGCACACACATGCAGGCGGGTCTCTGGGGGGGGGGGGGTTCATTGTGGTCTGTCACAGAGGGTGGCTAAACCTGGCTGGACGGTGGCACAGCTCCAGTTTATCATTTAAGAGCAGTCTAGAAACAAATTCTGCCACACTTCTGCTCCAATACACGAATGGCCATGGAAATGGCCCTTATCAGCTTGTGGGTGATGAAAATAATGTTTGTTGTATGATGCTCAGTCAGCCAGAGGCATCTTAAAGGGAGGGAAGTCAGGGCGATTTTAAGGGCTCCTGAGTGACTGAGACCCTAACATGAATGTCTATGCTACAACGTTAATATGCAGCACTGACTGTGTTGCGTTGTGAATGTAAATGTCACATCACTGTTAATGTAGAACTTTACTGCAGTAGCATGAATGTAAATATTACAGGGCTGCTAGTGTAACGCTAACATTGCAGTAACATGAATGCAAATGTTACAGCTCTGCTAATGTAACAAAAACACAGCAGTAACATGAATGTTTCTGCGCTGCTAGTGTAACACTATCACTGCCGTAACAGGAATCTAAATGTGACAGTACTGATAATGTAACACTATCACTGCTGTAACATGCAACATTAATGGCACACATGCAACATCAGTTTCATTAATTTTTATCTTATGATCTTATTAGGTTCTGAGGGAAATTTCTGGATTTATGCGTAAGCGAAATCTAAACCCCAGCACCAAAAACTGTCTGACTTGCATGAATGTCCTTAGTGTCAGTTGGACATCGTCTGAAAACAACATCTCAAAGTTTAACAAGTCAGAAAAAGAGGCCCATCATTAGGCAGACATTATGGGCAAAATAGGATAAGTTATTGTGATGGAAGGTTTTCCATTGATTAAGGCCTGTCAACATTTACTCATTCAGTGATCGATCAGGTCACTCACACATTCACTGGTGTTTGAGTAGGTTCACTTTGCCCCCTAGCTTCCAGAATGTGACATTGCATCTGTTTTTATTCCGTCATTGAATGTTACCCAAAAAGACTTTCATTTATAATGCACCATTTGAAATACATTTTGCTGAAATTCAGAAATATTAGTAAGTTCTTTACTGTACTGCTGAATGCTATAATTCAGTCAGAAATTCAGTACTAAATGGTCCATGTACCATCAGTACCACATTAATTTGCAGCTTCTTACTTGCTTTTAGCCATCGATCTTCTATAATTTAATCTTTCTAGTACAGGTTCATGGTGAGCCTGCGGTATATCCAAGGAAGTACGGGGCACTAAGCAGGGGGGGCTTTAGGTAAAGCATCTTCCTCAAGGTTACTACTGTGGAAGGAAAATTCCAGTAGGACTTGGGGGGGGGAGCTGTAACATCAGCTTTCCTGCTTCACTACCTGCTTCACTACCAGCTTCCCTGCTTCACTATGGGCTTTAAAACGGATAAAAGGATCTGAAAAAAGATACAACTTTGTGTCACTTTTGAAATCCATATGTTTCAGGCTGAAGGTAAAGGTAGCTTTGCACAGTAGAGAGTTCAGCTGTGAATAGCTATGGATGGATGGACATGTAAATGTTTTAGTTTACTTTGCATTGTTTACTGATATAAATACCAATCTGTCAGATGCATTAAATGTAGAAAATAAGCTGGATACCCTTGAGTTTTAGAACAAATTTGCTAAAGAATTTAGCATGAAGGCCTTTGCTTAAGGACACAGAAGTAATGGTGGTACCTTCACCACTAAAGCGGTCCCACATACTGATTTATCACCACATTTCAGTTTCCTGTTGTTTTTTAAGGACTCAAACCTTAATTTAACTAATAATGAAACAACACAATTAAATAAAGCAATTTAAATGATTTATTCCCTCTGGGAATAAATAATATATTGTGAGATGGTTTGATCCAGGAAATTGAGAGTGAAACTGGCAACTCGCTGGCACCAAATGTTCTCTCTGTGTTTACCGAAATTAAAAACTCAGTCAAAGCAAAACGGACAAAAACTAATTCACGAGCGGTGCAGTTCAATATATAGTTGTGAGAAAGGTTATGAACCCCTTTGAATGATATGGTTTTCTTTATGAATGACTCTTAAGATACTATCTGGTTTTCATTTATGTCACGAGCAGTAGCGGTGTGTGAGACGGGGAAGCAGGAGAAGGAGGCGTAGGTCTGGGGAATACGGGATTTAATGGTGAACGGGAGTAGGGACATGAAACAGGCAACGCACGGCAGCACTGCACAGTAAGACTTCAATGACGCATCTACGGAGACAGACTGAACGCGGACGTAAATACACATGACAAATCGAAATAACAGGAAACAGCTGGCCACAATCTGGATTGCACACGTGGTAAAAGAGGGGGCGTGCCATACAGGAGGATCGGACGAGCAGGGTATCGCAATTTAAATCACAATTAAAATAAATTAAATAAAAAAGCACCTTAACTAGCAAGCAGCATAGACATTTTATACTGCTATATTTTTTATTATCTTTGGTAAACAACAGAAGATAGCACTGATTTTTCTATTTGAAAAAGGGTCTTTTTTAAATTAACTGGACTTGACTGGTATCCAGGTCCCTGAACATACCACTGATGTATGGTCTCTGTTAATGCCCAAGCTGTTCAGAACGTCGTCCTGGAAATAAACAAAAGACACCATGTGATTCTCTCCTTATGCCCATACTGTGCTAAGCTCAATTGTTTTCCCATCTGTAGAATATGAGGATTTGGCTAATTGAGCTGAGGTCTTTTGTGCATCAGGATTGTAATTATTTTCCTGCATTACTGCTCTTACTGTCATAGGCTGCATCGTTATTGGTGACCTTGTGATGTTCACTCTAAACGCTTGAGTCTCCCGCTTATGGGCCTAGTAAAGGTACGATGTCACAGTTCTAATTACTTTCTCTGTACTCCTTCTGATGCAACCGCAGCCTGTACACACACATCAGTCTGGCGTGTTTGGGTCATGGTGCCAAATTAGCACGTGTCATTTGAACAGAGATGGAACCCATGTTGTGTAGTTTGTACAGCCGCCACAAAAAAATAACTTATTGGTCAAAAAAATGGTACAGAGTACTTTTAAAATTTCTTTTGCTTCAGAATAACTATAAATAATAAAATAAAGGGTTAAATACAATCCATGTCAGTAGGGTTGGGCATTTGGGGTCCAAGCCCCGATTCATTTGGTTAGCTCAGACGTTTTAACAATCGTGCTCATAGTTTGAGAATTCCATACGTTCAACCGTCCTAGACCCAGAAAGCTCATTTTATCTTTATTTTCAGACTAGAATAACTCAATTGTACAGACTATAAAATCAATGGAATGGTACTACAACATGGTTGTATGTGCGATTAATCGTGTAATTAATCCACAAGGTATACTATCGATCGCAATTTTAAAAATCGACAGCTGTAATTCTCCGTTTTCCAGAGCAAAGAATTGATGCAGACGGTATAAAACTAGATAGAAAAGAAAATGAAAAACCAACTAGATTCAATGGATCGCGAAAGGGTTCTAATACGGACTTCAAAAAAACATGAGGATGCAAGAATCAGAAAACTTTTGTATATGTATGTTTTGCATGGTAATGTAATGACCTGATTGACTTTGTTTGCTCATTATGCTTCAAAATTACATTTTGGGCTAGAATTTTTTTTTCTGGGCTAGTACCTGTTTTACTCAACTAGCCCTGTTGCTTAGTCACAAACGTGTCACAAGGTTCACCCTGGTTACAGGCCCAAAAATGCTGGCTTGCTATATAGCTACTATAATTAATTTTCAGCTGAAGTATAGCGGTTACGAATAAATTGGCGACGCTATCCATGGATGAATGGATTCTTGTTGCTTACTGCCACCTAGTGGTAAATTTTCTCTTGCCTTCCACGTATAGCTGGTAATTTAGCTCCCATTTGATTTATAAGTCTATTTATTCATCAAGCCATAAACCCCAAAGCGCAAAGAAACTCCGTTCCCTGATTGTGTCATCTAAAGGGTCACACCGCCTGACTGTAAATGTGGATCATGTGATTTTCTAACAGTAGCAGGAGGCTATTTTTAAAGACTATCTAAAAATCAGGATTGGCCCCGCAGGAATAAATTTACCGAGACGTCGCTTTGGCCGGTACCACAGAATTGCCTCGGGCAGGTGGAAAACGCAGAAAGCCTGCCAGTGTTAATGAAGAGGATGATCATTTTATCTTTTCAGACCTGACTGAAAAACACTAGAGAATAAGAATAGTAGATTCGAATTTTTCAGTATCAAGATTAATATTTAGTATTTTTTTAATCTAGTGTATTTTTGGAAAAGGCCTCCCCCTAGCATTTGTCTCACTTGCTCTATCTACTGTAAATTCTTTTTGACACGTCTCGTTATGACTTTTGCCCCCGTCTTTCTTCCATTTTTCATAAGCAGCACTGGATTGCAGTGGAGCCTAGAGCCAGCCCCAGGAAGCACATTATTATTGCTGCTGTTGACCCAGCAACCGCAGCCCCACAAACTTCTCCCTCTCCCCTTTCAAACCGTCCTCGCACTCCTGCTCCTTCATTTCTAACAATTTGCCATAATGGCGATCAAGGGAATAGAATAGAATAGAATAGAATAATCTTTATTGCCATTGTACATTTAAACTCTTTGTGCTCCCCACTACTGTTATAAGTTATAAAAGATAAATAAAAAACAAAACTAGAAATAATAATATATACAATAAATCAAGCTGAATGATGAATCAAAGTGCAGTAGTACAATCATATATATTTTTAGCGACATTAAACGGGGTGGATATTTTTTAATGATCAGCAGTATCAAATGAAGACTATTACGATGCATCTTATTCCGTGCGTAACGCAATGATGTCCTATCTCGCCAGCGAACTCGCCAGCCTGCCAGAGGATGGCGCTGTGAGCCTAGAATTTCACTGTGTGAGTTTGACCTGTTTTCAATGACAGTTTCCTGTTAGAGAAAGGAAAGTAGAGGGGGGTGTAGGGGGCTGAACCATGAACCTGCAGCGTGCGTGTGTATGAGTGAAAGAGGCGGCGGGGCTCCACCAGGATGTGGTAGTGAAGGGGGAGGAAGCACCACCGCATGTTGGCAGCACTCTCGTGTCGGCCGGCCGTGGAGAGAGGAAGCGGTGCCGCTCAGCCGGGAGCTCGGCTGTACGCCGAAGCTGGGGGATCGCGGATGTTGCGGATGGAAAGGGGCGAGTCGGACGCCATCTGACAACGTGGAGAGCGATCGATGCGAGGTCTGAGCTGTTCGCGGAGATTGGATCTCTAAAAACCTGCGAAGTAATCGCCCTTCGATTGGCGGGGGTAAGGTTTCTGCAGGTCCGCTGTCTGGCTGGATATCCGTCCACGTATCAAGGGCAGCGTTGATGCAGCATGCGGACTGAATCGGGAGAGTATGGGAACACCCCCCTCCACTGACTCTCGTGTTACTTTGTTGCGAACTTTTCTTTTTTATCATTTTTGGTTACTTTTTATTGCCCGAAGGAGCATTTTGAAACTTTTGGTTGGGAGAGAAAAGGCGTGGAAATGAGCGCCGAGGCGAAAAGCGCGGCGCACCAAGCGGATCCAGACGGGACGAGCTCCCGGGATAAGAAACGGGGACATGAACAAGACGGAGCGTACGGTCCGCCGGGGAGCGCCGCGGACCCACCGCATCCCGCCGACCCAGAGAGGGAACCGCGGTCCTCCGCCGCCGATGTCACTCGCATGTGGATTCAGTTCGCCAAGACCTTCGCTGTCATTTTCCCCATTTACGTGCTGGGGTATTTCGCCTTTAGCTTCAGTTGGGTTTTAATAGGGCTGGCCCTTTTTTTCTGGTGGAGAAGGAATAAAGGAAATAAAAATGGCAGGCTGAACAGAGCTTTGGCTTTCCTGGAGCAAGAGGAGCAAACGTTCCGGCAGGGTCTCCCAGCTTCGGAGCTGCCACCATGGGTAAGAACCTGGCACTTACAAATACGCGTTTTACTTCTGCTAACTTTTATGCGTGACCAAGCCAAGGAGAAACACAAACATCTCAATATGAACTACCTGAGATCACAAGGTACGTGTACATGTCACGTTTTCTGATCCCACGCCAGTGGAAAACCCAACATCGTATTATAGTTTTTTCCTGGTCGGCCCATGAATTCATGAGGCTTAATTGATCTAACTCACGTTTCTCCTAACACCCTCCCGTCTACCTTTGTCACCTCACTGTTTGTTTAGCGCCGAAATGAAACTTGTTCCAAACAAAAGTCTGAAGCGCCAAGAAAAATACAGGCTGGATTAGTGGTTTTGCCGCTCACTGTAACTGGTCACACCTCACCTGGCGTTAAATTTAATATGTCTGCCGTGCACCACTGAACAGTTACGTTTGGGTTCAGACTTAATCTGTTTATCTTTAGTACACATTAACTGCTTGTTTGCCTGTTGGTGTTTTTATAGACATGCACTGCCTGATTCAGACTTGCCTTCTGTCTTTAGGGTAAACAGTAATCATCTTCCCCTTTTGGGATTTGAACCAGTGCCCCTCCTGTTTTATCCATTGTTGCCCCGGGTGAGTCATTGCGGGGCTCCTCATGACCTCGCAGTGCCACAGCTGTCTGGGGGTTGGGGGGTGGTGATGTGGCTTTAGTCCTGCCGTTTCTCCCAGAGCCCCCTTTCTCACTGTGCCTTAAATTAGGCCCCCGCAGTGAATGCGACCGGGTGGCTAGAGCGGTTATTTTAAGCCAAAAATCCGCCATGGCTCACCGAAAGTTGCCGTGTGGAGTTACTGCACCCCAGCAGGCTTCTTGGATCTGTTTGGAGTGACAGTATGGTGGGGGGTTATGGGAGTGGAAAAAAAATGAGGGTGTGTCAGGTGAGGCTGTGAGCAGGAAACACGAGACACGGCAGTCAGTTTGTACTAACAGTGGCCATTTTTAACGTCTCAGGACATGTGGCTGTTTGCACAGCGCCTGACTTTCGGGCGCGCCCAGCTGGCTGGGGAGTCCCCCCCCCCCCAGCCCTTGCACCCTCTG
The DNA here is from genome assembly GCF_023856365.1 of Brienomyrus brachyistius. Lineage (NCBI taxonomy): Eukaryota > Metazoa > Chordata > Actinopteri > Osteoglossiformes > Mormyridae > Brienomyrus > Brienomyrus brachyistius. Next base: position 13,825,127 of record NC_064536.1, read on the forward strand.
CATCCTGAGATGCCTCCCGCTGTCACGGGAAAAAGATGGATGGATGCCTGGCTGGCTCGTTAAAATAATGATGGATTAATCTCGACGGGATCCTGGCTAACGTTGCTTCCCGTTATTCCTCGTTCGAATCCAGTGGAATCGGTCCTTACCGCCAGTGTTTTTTGCCCGGTGACATTTCCTGCCTGGTTTGTGACATGGTCCCGTTTGTCCTTGAGTGTAGATGCACAGCAACCTTCCTTCGTCTTCCTTCAGTTTCACCTTTTTTATTGCAATAAATCATGTAAATCATGTGACTGGTGACGCCCATCGTGCTCGTGCTGCGTTCCACGTCTGCATTGCTGTTCTTTTCTCCCTCCTTCCTTTCTGCTATGTCACAGTGACTTGACGGGAGATCGTTTGACGTCTGATTGAACGCCGTCCTCCGACGGAATCGATGTGTTGCGGTTGCCCTCTATTACACAGCTCATTCTCCTAATTAAGTGCCTATATCTGGGCCTTGCATTCCTGCTTTCTACCAACCGGAAGCCTTTCTCTTCCCCTCTGGCAACACACTCCACGCTGGCCTCTATTTTGAGGCCTGAAGCTAACCTCCGAGGCTCCCCCAGAAGCAACCAATGCCAATATCTTGAGGCCTATGTACTGATTTTCGTTCCACCTCTGTGCTTAGGAGTCCGGCTATGCTAATTATTTGAGTAAACGTGCTAATTTCACAGCGTCCCTAGCCTCTGAGGCTACCGGCAGTTTAAACAGAGCTGGAAAACCCACATACACGCTCGCAGGGGACATCTGCAACCAGAAAGTAAAGCCGTGGCAGCTGTCCAGTGAACTGCACATAGGGCGCTTTGGAATACCGCGTGAATAAAGGCATTGTGAGGTCCCGCCTGGGGTATGCACTGTCAGGTGGAAAGTTGTCCATTTGACAGAGGCACTTCCTCACCTTCATAAGCTTGTTTTAATATGCTTTCTGCAAGGCAGTAGAAGGATTTCTGCAGAAGTCTGAGTTAACAGAGCGTGACTAATGCTTAACACAGTAGCTGGAGTTAGATCCAGGTGTGCTGTTAGCTGTGGTGATGGATTGATTTTTACATAAAATGTTTGCCTGTGCCTTCTTTCCGGTTGGCTGAGAAGATGTCCTGATTTGCATAGTGGGTGCTCATTGGCCGCTCTCGTGCCGTGCAGAGCAGTGGGAAACTATTCTGAGGAGTCTGGGCGTTTGGGTCCCTACAGGCCCGCATGCTGTCATGGGTGCCTGTTGCCTGTCCGACTCTCACAGACACGTGATCCAAGCAGAGTGGTGTAATTGAGGTACCCTTAGACCTGCGGAAAAAATGAACCCCTGAAGTCACCGCTCCGTCACTTGCCAGAATAAACGGCCAGGCGGCGTTAGTGTTCAGGGACTATTGCACGCCTTGCGGGTGAAAGAGGCCCATTGTGTGAAAACAAAAGTGGGCTTTGAGCGGGAGCACGGTTTATGACACGCCATGTGTCCACGAGCAGCTGCACAGCCGTCACTCTCTTATTCACTCCCGGCCCGCCAGCAGCTACTGCTGTGAGCCTCCTGGTCGCACACCTCCACCCCCCCCACCCCCCGGCTCCCTATTCTGAAGACACAGTTGGTTGGATCCAGCCTTATGGTTCCAGGAGAACTTGCTGATTCAGAGCAGTGTGCCTGCGGCGAAGGCTCCCATCACAGCCGAGGGAAGGATGGTCATTATTTCGTGCAGGAATAAGGCTGTTTGCGCCTGTGGGTGGCTGGGTGGGAGTGTGGGGGCGGCGTGTTTCCCCACAAATGCCGCCCTGGATCGTCGCGGCACCTGGAAGCGGATCCTCGCCGCGGCGTATCGGAAGCAGGCTGTCACCCGGGCTGCGGCTCCGGCCGTCTGTGCTGGCTGGCGCTGGTGGGCTGCCTGTTATTTCAGCGACGTGTGTGGGGGTAGCTGGTACAGAGAGGGCGCAGTATGCTTTTTGCCTGACAGGCCACTGACGGAAGCCGGGGGGCTGGGTGCGAGCGTAGCGGTGCGTTACTAGCTATAATGGGTCTCTGGATGCTTGTGGCACACGATCCCAGTTGGTGAGCCAAAGGGTCCATGAGGTAGACATCCTATTGTCCATGCAGACCCCACCCTAGTGCAACATGGGAGTCTCCGCCCACAGTCCATAGCGAGGCCATCCATTACTGAGGAAGCGGGTCTTTCAGATGCCTCTAATGTATTCTAGCCGTCGTTGGCAGTCCCAGCTCGTTCAAGCCGGGGCACAAAGCTTCTTGTCCACGACACTCTGACACACTGTCCAGAGCTGTCAAACGCAGCGGGGGCGTGGCCTAACCGCACTGGGGAAAATCGCTGAGGGCCGTACTGTTATTACAGGCCTTGTTTACAAACATCCACGATGGCTTCCCTTTCTACTTGAAGTTTCAAAAGGCTCTGCTATTTTTGGAGTAGCTTCCAATGCAACCATGGGCTGTGAAACAGCTTACTGGGAATGCCAAGGCATCTGTTATGTGACTGGGAATATTTGGCAAAGGGTGCTCCTCCTCGGTTTTCACAGGCAAGCCAATTCCCAGATCAGGGCCTTCGGGGTTGGGGCGTCACTGTGGCTACAGCGTCATCGAAGGGACATTCTCAGCCAGCTCTGTCATGACACTTTCAACATGTATATATGCTGGATCTTTAATGATGGCAGCGTCCATGAGCCTTGGCGAAATGCACATGTGCCATTTGCAGAATCGAGCTGCCATGAACAACAGAGGGCTGATAGGTGGAGCTTCACCATGCAGATTGAGCATCCCATTGGCAGAGGGCTGGTGGGTGGAGCTTCACTATGCAGATTGAACATCCCATTGGCAGAGGGCTGGTGGGCGGAGTCTCACCATGCAGTCTGAGCATCCCATTGGTAGAGGGTTGGAGGGTGGAGCCTCACCATACAGACTGAGCATCCCATTGGCAGAGAGTTTGCGGGTGGAGCCTCACCATACAGGCTGAGCATCCCATTGGCAGAGGGCTGGTGGGTGGATCCTCAATTTTGTTCGTTTGTCAAAACAGGTCCAGGCTGTGTGGGATGCTTTTTTGCAACACTCTTATGTAAGTAGTAGTCGGCGAGGGGGGGGGGGGGCAGCTTGGGAGTGTTTTTAGACTAATCTGTTCGGGCCGTGTGATCAGCATTTTGCCTAATGACCTGCTGTTCGTGGTCGTTAATGGAATGTGGGATAAACAGTGGCCAGTAGGGGGCAGGATGGTTGAAAAGCTGAATTACAGCAGACGATGCTCTCGTCTTAGTGCTGTGCCCATCGACTCATCCACACAGAGACTGTGAACAGTGCTATATGCTTTTATTCCAGACTCCAGTCGCCTTCTCCAGGCTGCTGGCTTCAGGAAATAGCTTCCCCGTGAGTCAGGGCCTGGCCTGAGTCCCGTGTGCGTTTCCCCCCATCCGTACCACGCCGAGCCACAAGCCTGCAGTCCTAAAAAGGAAGAGAGGAAAATTTGCCAGTGTTTCACGGCCATGTCGATCCGTGCACCTTAGCAGCACCCTACTGCTTTCCTGTCCTCCGTCTCACCGTCTCCGACAGCAGGCTGCCGAAGAAACAGCTCTGTCTGTTAATTCACTCGGAGTTTACCAGGCCAAGTCGTCCAGGGTGGCATGGTGGTTCACGACACAAAACCTGTAACGCTTAAGTTGCTTAATTCCTAGGGAAGGCCCCTACTACTGTCCCCAGGGAAGAGGAGTTAACCTGAATCTTAGAGCACCCAGGTGTTTAAATGTGTCAGCCAGAGAATAGCAATAACAGTAATAGTGTGTGTGTGTGTGAGGCTCGGTTTAGCGTACGCAGTGCAGAAGTCTGCGAGCGGCTTGCTCCGCCTCAAGGCATGTTTATCTACTTACAGTGGAGTGTGTTTACAGTGCTGCGCAATTTGGGAAATGCATTTAATTAGGCTGTTTGTCACAGCGCTGCCCGTTTCAGTCACATAAGAGCAGACTGCATTGGCTTGAGCCGGGGGAGCCGTGAAGCCTTTAGCTTTTCAGCAGGGCCACGCAGGTGGATCCGTCCATTATGGCTAAACACTCCCCTGCGCCACATTAGTGGGGAGCGAGAGCACGTTCCCGGATGACCTTTAGCTAATCGCCTTGTTGTAAATGCTTTTAATGTCCTTGCTCTTTCCTTGAGGAAACTGACGGAATGTGTGCTTTTTCAAAAAGTATGCTAATAACAGACGATATGTTGTCAGAGATGGACGAAGAAGGCGCCATTCTTGATGTCAGGAACACAGTTGGGGGCAGCTGGTAGCTCTTAGGAAAACGGGATTCCAATCAGAAAAGACCATTATGTTGCTCCCTTAAACAGATACACTTTTGGAATTGCTCTACTAAAACTTTCTGCTAATTCTCTAACTCGGGGACCTTCAAATCTGGACCTTGAATCCAAATCCAGGCTTTGTTTTCAATACTCCCAGATAGTTGGTTTAATAATTACTGACTCTGATTAGCCACAGAGGCTTCATTCCCAGCTCACAGGTAAAGGAAGGCTGGAAAATCAGCAGGGCTCGGACCTTGAGGACCGTGATTTGAATAGCCCTACTCTAATTGATGTTAGCGTCCTTGATCACAGCTTAATGCTCAGTGTTATTCTCAAAATATTGCTTGCTGCAGTTATTTAATGCCCTCAGGCTAACTCTTGTCCTAACCTGCTAAAACTGAAACTGACACTCTGGCTAACCTTGAAGTTGCCATAAATGGCTAAAGCTCTGCCTAATGCTCACGCTAACCCCTTAAAATATACCATCACTGGCTAAGACTCTGCCTAACACTCATGCTAACCCCCTAAAACATACCATCACTGGCTAAGACTCTGCCTAATGCTCATGCTAACCTCCTAAAACATACCATTACGGGCTAAAGCTCTGTCTCATGCTAACCCCCTAAAACGAACCATCACTGGCTAAGGCTCTGCTTAACTCTCATGCTAACCTCTTAAAACATACCATCACTGGCTAAGGCTCTGCTTAACTCTCATGCTAACCTCTTAAAACATACTATCACTGGCTAAGGCTCTGCCTAACGGTCACGTTAACCGCCTAAAACGTACCATCACTGGCTAAGGCTCTGCTTAACTCTCATGCTAACCTCCTAAAACATACTATCACTGGCTAAGGCTCTGCCTAACGCTCACGTTAACCGCCTAAAACGTACCATCACTGGCTAAGGCTCTGCTTAACTCTCATGCTAACCTCCTAAAACATACCATCACTGGCTAAGGCTCTGCTTAACGCTCATGCTAACCTCCTAAAACATACCATCACTGGCTAAAACTCTGCCTCACGCTCACATTAACCGCCTTAAACGTACCATCACTGGCTAAAGCTCTGTCTAAAGCTCACACTAACCCCCTAAAATGTACCATCACTGGCTAAAGCTCTGGCTAATGCTCAGGATAACTCTTGCTGTAACTGGCTGACAGCACCATTAGCGGCCTTGAACTCAGGTTAATGTTCAGTTTTTCCAGACTGTCGTTTGTTGCAATTAGCTAAACCCCTGAAGTTAATTGTAATCTGAACCTGCTAATGTTCATGCCAACCCTCCTGAAGTTGGCATAACTAGCTAAATCTCTGGCTAACGCTCATGCTAACGACCTAACACATACCAAAACTGGCTATTGCTCAGGACAGTGCTCAGGCCAACTCTGAAAAAAATACAGTAACTGGGTAATACTCATACACCTCAATAAAGTATAGCATCACTCATGTGCTGGGGTTCTGCCCCGAGCTGGGCCTGCCAGTTTAACACAGAGTTCCTACTATCTGGTCAGCATGTTGCAGCCCTTGTTTCAAATGACATGTTAACAGCCCCAGGCTGGCATTGTGCCCTCCCGTTCTCCAAGGGACCATCCACTCTCTGATCATCATACCATGCTGTCTCAGTAGGCAGATGTTACCTCATTACACACTCAGGCCAGATGCTGGGCTTGTCACTTTGCTCATCGCTGTTCATTTCATCCACGGTTGGCTCACATAACGTACATTGGAGATCTACAGCTTTGATGCTTGATGTCTACTTATCTTTGCTCATGGTTTTCCCACTTTGAATCTGAGCCTTGAGACCAAAAGTTACCCTGTTGTGTCGATCCAGGATGCTAACCCCTCACACAAGCTCTATGTAGCTGGTTATATGTCCAGTGCTCCTGTATTTTGTGTCCTCTAAACACTTATCATGTGCGTGGTGAGTGGTTCAGTGGGCTACACCTCTGTGACTGTGACCGGAAGGTTGCCGGTTCTGGTCTCGGCAAGAATAGTCCCATGTCCGTGGGTCCATAAGCAAGGCCCTTAGCAAGGGGTCCAGGATGACCCCGTGCTTGGCCTTGCCTGTATATGTGTCTGTATGCAGGGTTGCCAAATCTCACACATCTGGCGTGACACTCACGCTTTCAGACTCATGCTCACACAAGAAATCCTGTGGCAAATCTATGTTCCATTCCATTATAAACCTAAAATTAGCTACATCAGAAGCGTTCGGGGTAGTTTGTACACTGTACAGACTGTTCACAAGATGATAAAACTCTTGCATACATGTAAATGCGTGTGGATGTGTGCGCAGACCTGTCTCGATTTGAAAATCTCACTCTTGAAGTTGACCGAAGCTGGCATCCCTGAACATAAGAAATTTACAAACGAGAGGCCAGCCCATCAAGCTCGTTTGGGGAGAACTTAACTAATGGCTCAGAGTTGTTAAAATCTAGCTCTGATTTAAAGGAACCCAGGGTTTCAACTTGCGCTATACTTGCAGGAACTACAACTTCCATACTCTCCAACTACGCGCTGTGTAAAGAAGTGCTTGGTCAAATTCGTTTTAAAATGTTCTCCCGCTAACTTCCCTGCTATATGTCTCATGGAGAACAAGGTGGGATAGGTGGAGACACCTTCCAACATACCTGTAGTCATACTTGTGCAAATGGCAAATTAAAGGGTCATTTAATTTCAAAGGAAATGGTGTGTCTGTCAGTATTAATGCCCGGCTCTTTGATTTCAGGTTCACTTCCCAGACGTAGAGAGGGTAGAGTGGTTAAACAAGGTGAGTCTTTACCTTTCTGTTATGTCTTACATTTTTTGGGTTGTTGTTGTTGTTTCTCATCGTTGGTGGGTAGGTAATCCTTTTTTTTTTTTTTTTTTTTTTTTTTTTTTAAACTTTTGCCCTGTTCCACATTTTCTTGACTTCGTTGCAGCAGGGTGTTATAAATAGGATGATATCTGGAACTCTACTGGTCTGCTTTCTGTCTTTTCGTTCGTTCTCTCTCTCTCTCTCTCCCTCCCTCCCCCCCCCCCCCCCCCCCCCCCCCCCGCCCATTCGGTCATGTCCTGTGGTAATCCAAGGGGATCCAATCTCTAAGATGCAGCTTGTCCTCAGGGTAGTGTAAGGACAGTACACCCATACCTCGCTAATGAGGATTTGCATTAAAGCTGTGAAGCCTCCGTTTGATTGGTGCTCAGAGTCACATGATACGAAATGTTGCTGCAGCGCGTCACCTATTTTTTTTTCCTCGGTGATCAAAATTTATTGGCCGTCAGAGGCACGACTCCTGGAGTTGGTGATTTGTGATCATCGCGGTACGATCGCCACGCAGACAACGAGTTTTCTTTCACTGTCAGTGTTTGTTCTTCCAGAACTCATTGGTCAATCATTCTGTCAGGCATTTGTGCCAATGAAATGCTAACAATTGAAACCCGATCGCAGTATAGAGAAAAGTGCCTACACTTTCAGATATATCCATGCCAGAAGGCTTTGGCTCTCAGCCCAACTGCCTTGCGGCTGTAAGGTAGATATCAGTAAAACGTGACCTCTCACTGACATTAGAAACCGGACAGATAACCTTCATTAGTGGTTGCACTGCAAAATAAGAGGTCAAAGCCATATTTGTGTAACTCCCTTAATATTGTTATTCATGCAATATTAATTGATACACGTCACATGGCTGTTCATCCAGCACAAGCAATGCAGCACTGTATGTTAAACAGACTGTGTGACAATAGTCATTCATCAGAGAGTCAAAGTACATAATTATCTGGGACAACCTCAGGGTATGTTTTAGCACACAGCACCGTGCAAAGACCACAGACAAAGGCAGAGTTCCTGTTCACCAGCTCAGACTCAGTGTTGTCCAAGGGGTGACCTCGGACATGTATCTCGGGGGCTGGCCTTGTACACGACTCTTAGGAGGGTGAGCTCGGACACGACTCTTAGGAGGGTGAGCTCGGACACGACTCTTAGGAGGGTGAGCTCGGACACGACTCTTAGGAGGGTGACCTCGGACACGACTCTTAGGAGGGTGACCTCGGACACGACTCTTAGGAGGGTGACCTCGGACACGACTCTCGAGGAGGGTGACCTCGGACACGACTCTCGAGGAGGGTGACCTCGGACACGACTCTCGAGGAGGGTGACCTCGGACACGACTCTCGAGGGGGGTGGCCTCGGACACGACTCTTAGGAGGGTGAGCTCGGACACGACTCTTAGGAGGGTGACCTCGGACGTGACTCTCGAGGAGGGTGACCTCGGACGTGACTCTCGAGGGGGGTGGCCTCGGACACGACTCTTAGGAGGGTGACCTCGGACACGACTCTTAGGAGGGTGACCTCGGATGTGACTCTCGAGGGGGGTGACCTCGGACGTGACTCTTAGGAGGGTGACCTCGGACACGACTCTTAGGAGGGTGACCTCGGACACGACTCTTAGGAGGGTGACCTCGGACACGACTCTCGGGGGGGGGGTGACCTCGGACAACGAGTTCCAGACGATGACTCTGGACAGGATAGCCAGTCCCCTTCTCTATCTCCATATTTCTCCTCTTGCTCCGCAGACAGTCAAACAGATGTGGCCGTACATCTGCCAGTTTGTGGACAAACTGTTTCGTGAGACCATCGAGCCGGCGGTGAAGGGAGCCAACCCCCACCTCAACACGTTCTGCTTCACCAAGATCGACATGGGGGACAAGGTAGGAAGCTGAAGTAGTTTCGGACCCGTTCGGGGGGCGTCAAGCTGGCTGAAGTCCTGACATACAGGAGGACTGTCTTAATGCAGCAGTCAAATATAATTTTCCCTTAATTTTATTTAATCAGGTATGTAATTTAGTTACTTTAGAATTGGACCCATTAGCCGCGCTTTGAACCAGAGGAGTGTGGAATGTTGTGTCCTCCCATGTGACTCTGTTTCTGTCTAACCCTTTATCCATGATGCTGTCCACCACAATGGACTCCAGCTCTTGTTCTTGCACTTGGACTCTGCGGTACCCTGTACCGACCCAAAGTGGCATCACTCCCTCAGTTCTGACATCTCTTCGTCCGTCTCCCCAGCCCCTCCGAATCAACGGCGTGAAGGTTTACAGCGAGAACGTGGACAAGAGGCAGATCATCATGGACTTGCAGATAAGGTGACACCCATCATCCCCCGCCGCCGCCGTTTGCTCGCCCCCACTTCGCCCGCCTCCGTGCTGATGGGATGTCCGCTTCTGCCCCACCAGCTTCGTGGGGAACACGGAAATCGATGTGGACATCAAGCGCTACTATTGCAGGGCCGGCATTAAGAGCATACAGGTGAGGGGTCCGTGTCTTTAAAAAGCTGACTAGTTTAGTGCCGGTTTGTTTTTTTGTTTTGGCGGGGTGCGATCGGTTGTGACTAGTTATACATTTCAAATTAAATGAATGTGCTGGCATCCTGTAGCCTTGAGAAAGGGAAATGTGTTTTCTTATTAGGCTTTTTGGACAGGCATAATAGTTAGACAGGCCTGCAGTCTGCCTAGTTTTGTACAGGACCCATGGGTTGCAAAACCCATAAGGCTGGACTATGGACTTGGGTCATATGGAGGCACTATACAAATTTCTGCATCAGCTGATTTTTTTTCAGGGAATGTGGCACTAATCTGGATAGTCAGCGACAGCATGGCTGTCATTTCTGTCCCCGATAGGTGGCTGCAGGGGACTGGCGTAGGGGTGAGGCTCAGTCTTAGCACCCAGTGCTAATGTCTTACGGGGCGCGTTCTTCTCTGCCCCCTGGCGACCTCCCTCTCGGTCCAGACCCGCCACACACACACACAGACACACACGTCTGTTTTTGTTACCTCCCAGTTAGTGACAAGAAGCAGAAACTTATTCCTGGTAGTTACTGGCGAAGCAGACTAGCTGTTGTTTTTGTCATTATTCATTTTTATTTGCGCGCGATTCGCCGCGTGATTTTTGCGTTTTCTGTGCCTTGCTGGCAACCTGCTTTGAATACTTGACAAATTTGCTGACGAACAAAAGCAGGTTAAACCAATTTCAGCAACTCTGTCGGGCTGTTTTTTTTTTTTTTTTTTTTTTTTTTACTATTCATTTTTTTACCACACAAGGACAGAGACAAGAAAATGCTATCTAGCTTGTAAAGAGTCGTCTGGAGACCTGTTGCCAGCCAAATAAGGGCACGTTGATACAAACATGTCATCCCCATCCAGAGCTATTCTGGGCCAAGCAGATCCTTTTAAAGCTTTCCAGGAGTCCATCCCTGTAGCTTTTTGCAGTAGACCATTGGTTTCATGTAACTGCTGCCACTTTCATTCTGACTAATTTCCTGAGACCCCCAGGGCCGGGTTTGAGTCAGAGAGGTGACGTGCGCGTGTTGAAGTGCGGAATGGTGTCAACAGATGTTCAGGACACATGTGGACATCGCTCCCAGTCATAAGCATCTGGTCCCTTTCTGGAAAGCCCATCAGTCCGACATCCTGTGTGTCTGTCTATGTCTGATATGACCTCATATCTTCCAGATGGAGGAAGAAAGCATCCATGGAGTCCACAAACCTTGAGACACCGTCAGGAGATGTTGGAGTAACTCGTTACTGGCCATCTTACTGTCTCTGTCCATGTGTATCACAGCTGCATGGTGTGTTGAGGGTCGTCATGGAGCCTCTTCTTGGAGACATGCCCTTGGTTGGAGCCTTGGCCATCTTCTTTCTGAAGAAACCGGTATGTACCACCTCTTCTCTTCACAAGAAACTGGTTTGTTCCGGTTTCAGTACTATTTTAGATAGCATTCACTGGACACACCCTTCCTATTTAATCTCTTGCTGTTTGTCAACATCCTATGCTGATCAAAGCCCGATAGCTGCTCTCAATGGGCACTCCAGTGCCTCAGATGTGAGGAAATTATGCTGCCTCACCCCGCATACGTGTGCTGATAACTCCCAGAGGTACCATGAGTCCTCTGAGTGACAGGTCTGAGGATCCAATCGGGAGGGAGGGTCAGGCGGGACTCTGATAGCATTGTCTCACAGCTTGTTTTGACGGAGAACATTGGTTTGGGACTTGTAGATATCAGAGGCCAAAGGCGACCTCAAAACTTCTGAGAAGTGCTACAGCCAGGGCCCATATCATGCAGTGTTTGCTTTAGGCACTTTGTACATTTCAGGTTGTTATGTTCTTTAGCAAACAAATGGCACGGGGAATACGATTTCCCACAATGCCCTGCCCAATCCAGCTTCGGAAGGACTGTCTCCTGTAGCTCTGTATCACCGGAGGGTCTCCAGTGGCTTTTCCAGTGGAAAAAGTTTGTCGTGTGGAATTGCATCCCGCTGGACAGTGTCCTCTCCATCTCATATTGACATATATGGTCTTTGGAGATCTGGAGACTGGAGTACCGGAAAGAGCAAAGCCACATTGTTTGTTTGCTTTTGTTGCCTCTTTTAATATTATGTTTATTCCCCAGCTCTTTAATCCAGAGTCACTGCACCTTGTATCAGTTGTGGTGGCTGAATATTTTCTGGGGAATTTCAGTAATTTGCCCGAGTATGCGACAGCATGGTCTTTCTCAAGGTTTGAAGTAGAAAATCAGGTTAGTCTGTGCCCTTAAACTGGCATTATTTAATCTGGGAAACTAACCATCGTCAATCCTGGTCTGGAGAAAGCATGATTGGGCATTGTCAGCCCACGTGACTTAACAGGCATCAGAGAGATGTTTGTTTTGGTTTAAAAGCTAATTGGCAGTTGACAAGGCGATGGCTGGGGTGTTCTCCGGGCATAGTACTCACTCTGTGTATGAAGTGCCACAGGGCAGCTTGCAGTCGGCGCCTGGCAGATGACAGGAAGTGGCCTTTTAACTTCCTGCGGTTGCTGCTGACTGTTGTCTTCGGGGTTTCCTTGTGGGAGGGTTCCTGTGAGGTGCTGAGGACTCTCTGGTGAACAGGCATGTCCTAGAGCAGAGGTTGCTCACTTCTCGACTGGGACGGGGTGGCTTTTATGTTCCAAGACACAGCGTGTGGCTTTAACAACTAGGACTCTAGACCCTTAAACAAGATCTTGTTTCTTATGGTTAGTCATGAAAATGCCGCAGAAGACGGATGACCTTGTAAAGACACGATTAAATCTTCGCAGGAGAGATACAGATCATTCTTCCTTTAATCAAAGGCATGTGCTCATTTAGGGCCGTCGTGTTGTTGTGGGTCAAGTTGTGTTATGCAAGTTTGCCTTGTAAACTTCGGTGAGATTAACTGCCCCGCCCCAGTCCCCGTGTCTCGGTGGGGCCCATGACCAGGACAGAGTTTCTGCGTGTTTGTTTGGTTACCATAGCAGCTGCCTGACTCAGTTACCACCACTAAGTCAGGCACCTCCCGTCCTTTTATGGGGAAAAACGCTTTTAATTGCAGACTCCAGTCACATGGGTCGTAGCTGCTTGGGACGTTATTCGTGGAGACAGTGTAGCATCACGCAGACTCTCTGAGAGAGCGCCTTGGTCTTCTCCATAGTTCCCATCTGCCTCGGAATCTGTGGCTCTAGCTCTCCGTAAGCCAGAGCAAGGCCCCCATAAACCACTACAGCAGACATCCCTTGCACTTATACACACCAATATTCAGAATCACTTCCAAACGTCACTCAAACTTCGCCTTCGAGGTCGTCAGGCGTACAGGTTTAAACTGGCACCTGACTGACACCTGAAGCACCACGAACAGCACGACTGATCTCAGAGAGAACTGGAGTTAGAGAGAGGTCTAGCGTCCCCCTGTTGCCCTGGAGGTCCAGTTTAAACGCCAATGTGTGCTGTAGGGAAGGTATTTAGTCACATTCTCTACCTTCCCAAGGTTCTCCACATTCCTCTGATGGTGAACTGAACAAGTCACAGCGTCGTCCTTGATGATTCATGGTGTGAAAATTTGCACAGGTCTACAAACCCAGGGTCAAATTGTGGGTCTCTCCTTCTGCTGTGAGTTTTCACAGAACACCCTCATGTTACACCGGGCAGTGGGATGGTGTTATGATGTTGTTATGTGTATGTGTAAACAAGGAGACTTTGCTGTTATTTATTTTCTTTTTTTGTTACTTTTTTTATGCAGTAGAAAAATAAAAAGTTCCCTAAACTGGTTTCCAGACAGGGGAGTTCTTGTTTTTATTGCCAAACGACACACTAGCCTAGTTGTGGGCGGGCAGCTCATCTGTGGTGTAACCGTGGCGACCTGCCCCGGTGAGAGCGGCTGGTCTTTAACGGGGGTGTGGCCATGATGCAAATCGTCACGTCCAGCTGTCATCCACAGACGGGCTGTGGATCCCGCCGTTACCCGCGGCACCCAGTCTGACCTGTACTGGCTTGGGCTGTTGTGGTATTGCTTACGTATCTAGATTGTCTTTTATTTTATTTTTAATGCGTTTTCCCAAATTTATACAGGGGAATATTTCAAAGATTTCCAAAAGACAGAGGAGTAAGGGACCCACCAGCCAGCGGTATCCGAATCCCATGTCCGCCTCTGGCTACCTTCGCTCACCTCCTGGGGCGTTTTTAAAGGATTTAGAAGTGTTTGAGTGACCGTGAGCGTGAAGCACACGACCGCGGGGGCCTGAAGCAGCACGTATGCGCTGCTTCAGCGGTACTTCCTGCCTCTGTGTCCCCCGGTAGACCTTTGTTGCAAATTTCCCCCGACCCATCATTATGTGATACTGCATAGTCAGTCTCTCAAGGTCTTGAGAAAAATTTTATTAGATTGTGCGACATATTCTTCCTGTTTGTCTCCTCAGTTAGTTCCATGATAATCTGTAAAGAGTCCGAGGCTTAAAACCTACCTTTGATCCTTTTCAAGAAAGGAAATGTTTGCCGAAGCTGTAGTTGACCGTAAGAAGTGATTTCTGCTGGGTGCCACCAGCTGGCCTCGCAGTGCATTGCAGTGCTCTATAGGAGATCAGGTCATGTGACCCATGCTTGTAGTCATGTGAGAGATATTGTCCTTGTAGTCTGACTGTCAGCACAGTCAGCAAGAGAGAAGCTTGTTTTTTTTTTTTTTTTTTTTAAGCTTTTTGATTTGACAGACCTGTTCTAGAATCTTCGTTTAATAGCAACTCTGATACAATTAAAGCTGCAGATAATGAAATGGGTTTTAAATAAATGAAAGTGCAGGGTGGAGAGTGCAGGGTGCCGCCCGGCCGCAGCCGCCCGAGTGACTGCCGTGCCCCCAGCACCTTCCTCCCTGCTTCTTCTCCTTCGGGTTGTCGCTCAATGTCACTGGTTCATTTCCTGAGGATCGGGGATGTGTCACGTGCCACTTCATTAAACCCTCCCTAACCCCCCCCCCCCCCCCCCCCGTTCATCCTCGCAGGCATAAATCCCGTGCTATAATGCAGCCGTCTGTGTTTCAGAAGGTCACTCTGTATTTAGTACAAAAACATTTTCCGTTCTGTTTCCCCCCCCCCCCCCCCCCCCAGCTTCTGGACATCAACTGGACCGGCCTGACGAACATGCTGGATATTCCTGGGCTTAAGTAAGTTCTGGAGAGACTCTTGTATCTGGTTCATATGTCCATCAGTAGAGGTCGATTTTTGCCTGTGGTTTAACCCTCAAAGTTTGTGTGACATAGCAACCCCCTTCAAATGCAGAAATGGTACAGTCCAGCTCAGCTGCTTTTACTACTTGGGCAAGTTCCCAAGAGTGGGTCACAGTGATCAGCATGGTGTGGGGCAGTAGGGCGCTGACATCCCAACTGCCCAGGCTGGTATGACCTTCTTCATCCCTGGGAGGATCTGTTGTGAAATTTGCTCTCAGTCCTTTGCTCTGGAATGTGTCTTTGTGCGAGCTCTGCCATTGGTCTGTGTCGCTCTAAAAATGTGGTTTCGAGCAGCATGACCTTACCTTCAGCTCCCCTCCAGTCCTTTTTTTTTTCTGACAAGAATTGCTGTGAAGTCATTGGTTCAAGACCGTGATGTCACGTTTTCTGAAGACGCCCCCCTCCTCCCCTGCAGACCCTGGGAGCTGATGGGACGAATTAGGCCAGCTGGCAACCCAACACCTGCCCCTCCCAGTGCCACCCCCCTGGATGCCTCCGCCTCTCCCATCACAGCCTCTGGGGGGGCGAGGACTGGGTGTCTCGGGTTACCTTTGGGCGATTTGTAGTTCATGCCAGAAACGTATAAATGGGATCTCGACTCCGGGAACAGATCTAGTTTATTTTATTTAAGTCGTTTTGCCTGTGAGAGGGCAGCTTTGGGAGAAGGGGTGTCCCAATTTTGCCCCAACCCCTATATCATTGTCCCTGAGTGTGTCTGACCCACAAAGAAGGATTAAAGTTTCCAGTCACAAGATTCCCCCCGTCACCATTTAAAAATGTTTCAACCTATTATTGTTTCTCTAGCATGCACACTCATCCAGAGGTTCCAGAAATAAAATGCTAGCATGCTACGCTAATCAACTTTTGGTGGACGGTGCTTGTATTTGTCTGGAAACCCATGAGGTTCTGGGAAATAAGTGTCCAGTGATTTAAGCCCCTCTGCTGCAGTCTGGCAGCTCCCCCCAACAAACAAGGGGTGGTTCATTAGCCTTTTCCGTGCACATTCGGTCTCTGTTTCCCTTCAGCGGCCACAATTAAATATGTTGTAAGTCTGGCATTTTTCTGCAGTGAGGGAGCCTGTGGGGGAGGGATTAAGGTTTATCATTGGAAAGGGGGGCGTTCTTTAAAACAAGCCCTCTGGTTGGAGTCAGTTGCAAAGGATGCCGCTGCCCCCTGGTGGCAAAGGGAAAGTCTAGCAGTCTTGTGAACACAGTGAGACAAATCTGAATTTTCAGCTCTACGCATCCAATATACCCAGACCGTAACTATTCGTACCTTATCTGTGGCTGAATTATTGCCCTCTGCAGCACAAGTGGTAAAATTTACATTTTGTTCCCTGCGTAATCTTAGATGGTTGCTTGTTTGCTTTAACAGATAAATGTAATCGAAGCTTTCTTGACGTTTCCTGGGTGTGGTTGCCCGAAAGCTAAACAGGAAGTAGAGGTGTTGGCGCACCCTCCTGCCTCATACTTTTAATCATGAAATATTTTCATTTACTCTGTTTGCCGTGTAGTTTCCACGGTGCTCAGGTCCCCACTTCTGGCGCTGGGTTTGAAGTGGGTGACACTATAGAGGAGCTCTATTCATAGATGTTCTGAACTTCTGCTGGAAAGTAGGGTCTCTGGCCCTGATTTGCCTCTGGCGTGAACGCAGCCCAGTTTCTTGACAGATACTCATCTTCAGTAGGAGGGTTTGTGCACCTCGGGGGCAGCGATAGCTCAGCTGTGGGGGTAACGTCGTGTCCCCGCCCCCTCTCTCTCTCTGCTGGCAGTGGCCTGTGCGACAACCTGATCCAGGACATCATCTGCAACTACCTGGTCATGCCCAACCGCATCACCATACCTCTGGTGGGTCAGGTGCAGCTGTCGCAGCTTCGCTTCCCCATGCCCAAGGTAAGAGGCTGCATGTGGCTCTACTCTACTCCTGGCCACCTGTTGGCCCCACCCACAGTGACCACACCCACAGTCCACCCTGACTCCGCCCACTACTCGGCCTCCTCACTCAACACATTGAACTTGAGCACATATACAAACCCACACTTAATCTGGTTTCTTGCCCAGGGACCCCATCTGCTACTTCTCTAGCTGGCAGCGTCTGCTATTATTATCGGGATTACATGGGTTGGTTTATAATTCTCCCCCACGCTAATGTTCTGTAGCCATGGAAACTGCCCCCCCATATTGGCATTTTCTTCCTCCCATGCTTTTCTCAGGGGATCCTGAGGATCCACTTCCTGGAGGCGCAAGACCTGCTGGGCAAAGACAAATTCCTGCGGGGGCTGATCAAAGGGAAGTCGGACCCCTACGGCGTGGTTCAGATTGGGAACCAGCTCTTCCAGAGCAAGACCATCAAAGAGACCGTCAACCCCAAGTGGAACGAGGTCTACGAGGTATGCAAGGCCTGTGTGGTCAGGCAAGCGTTTCAACCCGAAAGAAATCTGTGAGATTTCACCATCTTGGAGTTGTGAAGCTGGCTTCCTAGTGGAACATGACCTAAAAAGGGATGAAGGGAAGAAAACGACCAGTGGCTCCCTGGGGGCTGGAAATATCATCTGCAGTGAAGCATAAGAGCTGCTTCCCCCTTAATGAGCTGGTGCCTGAGAGACCTTCCGTTTGTGGAGGTGTCCTGTTTGCTGTCTGTCAGCCTCTCTGTTTGTGTAGGTGTGCTGTGTTCTGTCTGCTGGGCTCTCTGCCCGCCACCATACACACTCTCTGTGCTGTGGGGCTCTCTGCCTGCCACCTGTCTCTCTCTCTGTCCTGTCGCACTCTCTGCCCGGCACCCATCACGCTCTCTGTCCTGTTGCACTCTCTGCTCGGCACCCATCACGCTCTCTGTCCTGTCGCACTCTCTGCTCGGCACCCATCACGCTCTCTGTCCTGTCGCACTCTCTGCCCGGCACCCATCACGCTCTCTGTCCTGTCGCACTCTCTGCTCGGCACCCATCACGCTCTCTGTCCTGTCGCACTCTCTGCCCGGCACCCATCACGCTCTCTGTCCTGTCGCACTCTCTGCCCGGCACCCATCACGCTCTCTGTCTTGTCGAGCTCTATGTATGACTCCCATTGCACTTTTTGTCCGACACCCACTGTGCTCTGTCTGCCGTCTGTCGCACTCTCTTCCAACCGCCCCTCGCGCTCTCTGTTCTGTCTCGCCCTCTGTATGCCGTCTGTCGCACTCTCTTCCAACCGCCCATCGCGTTCTCAGTCCTGTCTTGCTCTCCGTCTGTCGCACTCTCTTCCAACCGCCCATCGTGCTCTCTTCCAACCGCCCATCGCGTTCAGTCCTGTCTCGCTCTCCGTCTGTCTCACTCTCTTCCAACCGCCCATCGCATTCTCAGTCCTGTCTCGCTCTCCGTCTGTCTCACTCTCTTCCAAGCGCCCATCGCATTCTCAGTCCTGTCTCGCTCTCCGTCTGTTGCACTCTCTTCCAACCGCCCATCGCGTTCTCAGTCCTGTCTCGCTCTCCGTCTGTCGCACTCTCTTCCAACCGCCCATCGTGCTCTCTTCCAACCGCCCATCGCGTTCTCAGTCCTGTCTCGCTCTCCGTCTGTCTCACTCTCTTCCAACCGCCCATCGCATTCTCAGTCCTGTCTCGCTCTCCGTCTGTCTCACTCTCTTCCAACCACCCATCGCATTCTCAGTCCTGTCTCGCTCTCCGTCTGTCTCACTCTCTTCCAACCGCCCATCGCGTTCTCAGTCCTGTCTCGCTCTCCGTCTGTCGCACTCTTCCAACCGCCCATCGCGCTCTCTTCCAACCGCCCCTCGTGCTCTCAGTCCTGTCTCGCTCTCCGTCTGCTGCCAATCATGCTCTCTGTCTGCCATGCATCCCATTCTCTGTCCCATACTGGTCTCCGTCCTGTTGGTTTCACTGTCCCCTGCCCATCCTGCTGTCCTCTTCAAAGTCCTGATGGCAGAAAAGCGCGGTTTTGGACTGTCTTCATTAGCTGACGTTAACCCTCCCTGCAGGCCCTCGTGTACGAGCACTCGGGACAGCATGTGGAAATCGAGCTTTTTGACGAGGACCCTGACAAAGACGACTTCCTGGGAAGGTACAATGTTACTGTATCATTTTCCCCATTTGTTTTCATTGATATGGTTTTCCTTACATCAGCCTTGCCATGCAATTAATACTTTTTTTTTTGTCTCTTGCAGTTTAATGATTGACATGACAGAACTACACAAGGAGCAGAGGGTGGATGAGGTGAGGGTTACGGAAATCCTATTAGAGAACGTTCATGCGAGTAAAAAAAAAAACATTAAGTTTATATCCCAGCCGTTTGTTGCAGCTGAACATCCAGATACAGGAACCTTCTGCTGGGTAGAACTACGAATCGTTTAACTACTACGCCCCCTGCTGCCTGAATAAGGAGCGGCAGCCTCTGGAGACATTTTTAAGCTCTCCTGCCATTCTCCCTTTCCAGTGGTTTGAGCTAGATGAAGTCTCCACTGGGAAACTTCACCTGAAGCTCGAGTGGCTCTCCCTCCTGCCCACGCCGGAGAAGCTAGACCAGGTGAGGTTCCCACTGGCTGAGATGCGCCGCCAATCGCGGCAGAGAGGGCGGCGCCACTGCTCACCCTCAGGCGGAGCTCGGTGGCTTCGGGTGCAGGCTGCTCCGGAGCGGCTGCGGTGTAGCCCCTGAGGTTATTTTTGGGGGCTTCCTGTCTGGCAGTGCGCTCCAGCTGTGCGTGGGTCAGAAAAACACCACACTGCTTGGAGTGCCATGTGGTAACGTCCCCCCCCCCCCGCACCCCAAATTATTCTCCCTGCAGGTGCTGACGAGCATCAAGGCGGACAGAGGGCAGGCCAACGACGGCCTCTCCTCTGCGATTCTGCTCATTTACCTGGACTCCGCTCGTAACCTCCCTGTGAGTACGCCCCCCCCCCCCCCCTCCCCCCCCAGGCGATGCCTTTTTATCCCTGTATCTAATTGCCAAGTGGTTTGTGATGGGAGGAAGGTTTCAGCATTAGATCTGTATCAGTGTAATTATCGCTAATACCTTCATGTTTCTGGTTAATTTGAATGCTTTTTTTGGGGCTTCCTGAGCATTAAAAGAATTGCGTATCTGGTATGTGGTCTTGCGATGCGCATCTCTGTGTGTTTCCGTGTTTTCGTGTGTCTGCCTAAAGTGAGCCCTATCAGTTTATTAATGTTTAATAAATTGAGTCCCAGTGGCAGCGTGCTAAGTGTACTCAAGCCGCCGCCGTTCGGGTTGAACCTCACACAGAGCGCTAAGCTGAGGAACGACTTGGGTTCATCTCCCAAGTGACTAGGAATGTCACCCCCCAGAGCTGGAACCCCTGTTCATGACTATGACATCACAGCCCTACTAAGGGGGCGGGGAGAAGGGGGGATCACACCACTGATCGTGGCAAAAAATAAATGCGGCAACAAACAAAGCCAGTACTACACCTCTCTGCACCACATGGTTGTTAGTTCCAGCCCAACGATGAGCCCTTCTGTCACACCCTAATACTGAATTCCACTAGTGAAATTCTCAGCTGTACGAATGAATAAAAATTTCAGGTTGCTTCAGTATATTACCTAAAGATGCAAATAATTAAAATTCAGTGTTTAACACACTAGAACATCTTTCGCAGTCAAAGTTCCCTCGTTGCACAGAAACATGAGGCTAGCATGGATTGTGGACCAGCAGTGCTAAACGCTAACGCGAAGCATGTACCTGAGCGAAACGCAGCTACACACTCTGCCCATCCCGGGTTCGGCCTCCCGCCGGCATTGTCAAGTCCCACGATGCATTTCACCCAGCGCGTGCTTCCCCTTGCCCTTTCCGTGGGTGACCTCATCCTCACGCCGCGTCCCCCCCATCGCTAAGGGTCCCGCTCCTTCCCCTAACCCTGAATCTCGTTTTTGGACTTGCCTCCACCCCCCCCCCACCCACCCGTTTTCCAGCCCAGCTTCCAACGGCCAGACATTCATCACGACAGGTCTGCATGTCGTGTTCCGTGTACAGATACGCACACGTTAATGCATGTAAGGTGTCCCCTACAGCGATGCTTTCTGTGTTTAGCGCAGGGCAAGCTTCAGCGGTGACTGTGGGGGCGGGGCTTTCTCGTCTCCTAGTCCCATGATTCTCTGCTTTCTTCTCTCCATTTCCTTCCCTTTAAGAGTGTCTTCGAAGGCAGCTTTGGCAGTGGATACTTAAAAGAGAGGAGAGCTTCGGGCCTAGTCTTTTGTGAGAATACTACCTCACTCTATAGAACGTTATTTGTGAGTCTCCTGGAATTTTGCCTTTTAGCATTAGCCGAAGTGTGATTGGGTGTTGTCGTGGCAACCGAAACAACAAGGATGTTTGCGAGAGGAAAAAAAAAAAAAACGCATGTGCGAATGCCTCTGCTGCACGGTTGAGATGCTTAACACGGCTGAACATGCACAGTGCTTTCAAAGCCAGCAGCATTTCAGCGGTGTTTACCTGCCTGTAGTTCGGTAATGCTGTGAACTTATCGGCGGAAGCCATGTAGGTAAATTTGGGGAAAAGGAAAAAAAAAACAGGCTTTTTTTAAAAGGATAAATATGACCCTTCTAGTCTGACCTCTCTCTGGACCATGTCATCATAATTCCTTCATCTCATTGGCTGTATTTTTTTCCCCCCATCCTGCTGCTGCTGCTTCTGTCCTATCAGCTGCCTAGCATTCCGAGCAAGCCCACTGCATGCTGGGTAAGGCCTCTCTGTGCACACATAACCCCTCTGCGAATTCCAGACATAACATGCATGCCTGAAATGTCCAGTGTGGCCCACACCACCTCCCTGTACATTCCATTAAGTCCTTTTGTTCCACAGTTTGAGCCATTAACCACATACAGACTGAGCTAAGCGGGCATCCCTCCGTCACGTGATTCATTTAGGCTGTTGTTATTTGTGAATTTTATTTACTTTTATTATCACTGTCAGACTTCATCAGGTGTTGCACACAGTCTCTCCTCCTGGGTCAAGCTGTCATTCTGGGAAGAGCTAGGAGTTTGTACACCCCAGCTTTATCTGAACCAACCCAACCTACACAAGTCCAGTTATTTTTGTGGGAATCTCATCTCACCCTGACAGCAGAGACTCAAAACCCTCTAATCATTCCTGTTCCTCGCCGCTGAACCCGCCATCGCATCTCTGTCTCGTCCTCTCGCTGTTCTGTGTTGTTTCCTTTACTTTGTACCTGTTTTCGGTGCTGGGGGGTGGGTGTTTTGTGTCTGGGAGGGGGGGTGCTTTAACTCCATAACCATGTCAATGTGTGTGTCTGTGTGTCCGTCTCTGTGGCCTGGGTTTGACGTACGTCCCTCATCTCTGCATGCCTAAATAACCTGGTGTGTTCATTCTCTCCTGCCTGGAAAGCGCAATCCGTTAGAGTTCAACTATGACGGGTTGAAGAGAAGCTCAGTCAATAAGGCCCTGAAGGTAAAGTACCAGCACACACATGTGGGCCTGAACCAAGGCATACAGAACACGGCACTCCCTGCAAGCGTTCCTTATGACGGGACGTGACGGCACCCTCGCTACCAAACTGACACACTGTGACCGTGCACCGTGACCATGATAACCACACACTGTCACAACATGGTACCCTATGACTACACACACTTTATCATGATGTGACCAGCTATGACCACACGCTATCATGATGTGCTATGGTCACTAAGACCACACACTGTCATGACATGACACACTATGACCACACGTTGTTCATGACATGAAACACTAAGACCACACACTGTGATGACATGGCACACTATGACCACACACTGTCATGACATAACACACTGTCATGACACGGCATGCTAAGACCACACACTGTCATGACACGGCATGCTAAGACCACACACTGTCATGACATGACAGACTATGACCACACACTGTCATGACACGACACACTAAGACCACACACTGTCATGACACGGCACGCTATGACCACACACTGTCATGACACGGCACGCTATGACCACACACTGTCATGACACGGCACGCTATGACCACACACTGTCATGACACGGCACGCTATGACCACACACTGTCATGACACGGCACGCTATGACCACACACTGTCATGACACGGCACGCTATGACCACACACTGTCATGACACGGCACGCTATGACCACACACTTAGCCCTAATGTGTCGCTACGACTGTACATGTCAACATGACACTTGGCGATTGCACTGGTGCTCTTGACCTGACCCCGTCACCACCCACCCAGTACACACTCGTCCATCTTTTGCGTTTCCCTCAGGCACGTTGATCAGTAAGTTTCTTCCCTTGTGCAGATCTGACCATGAGTAACTAACACTCTTCTTTAGGACAGTATGTGAGGCAGGTTGTGCATTTCTTTGACCAGCTTGTATGTTAACAGAACCAACTAAAACCTCTTAACGCCTGTGAACTGAATCTGTGTTCCATGCTGTATATCTAACCATCCTAATGGAATAACCTTCAAGCTCTTGATATGAAAAACTGACTTGCTGGGTCTTAGTAGGGCATGTATACAATCTATCCAGTTTGCCTGGTTTTATCCAGTTTTATTCCTCCTTGTCCCAGTTTGATCTCCCGTTTGATTTGACCGTAGAGGTTTTGCCAAGGTTCATGGGCCCAGGTAATAAAATGATTAAAATACTTCTCCGGGCTTTTTCCTCCTATCCACGTTCTGGGATGTTACGAGAGCTAAATTTACCTCCTCGGCTGACATGCGAAGGAATCACCATGGGGTTTATTGACTGGTGTAGTTCTTATGTCATTCATCCAGTCAGCCTGGAAACGGAAGGATTCCAGAAGTTTCTGCCGAACGTTCCGTTTGCCGCAGGTGGCAGGCGACCACAGCTGGCTAGACGAACGTGTCGACATTAAGTCGCCTATAATGTCGTACTCCGGATATATTGGTATATACATAGTATGTATTTAGTTTGTATACATGTATATATGGAATCAATATATTTGTCGTCGTCACGAGTTCTGTGGTATATTTAGATGCAATCAATCTCACTCCTGAGAGTCCAGCATTTGTCAGACTAATTTAATTGGGAGGGCTTCCAGAGATCTGACAGGAATTAATCCCCACATCGATCCAAGTCAGTCATCTCAAAGTCATTTCAAACAATTAAGGACAGTAAAATTAGCCTGTAAGTGCTGCTCCTTGGGTGCATCTAGGAAGACGGCAAGCAGCCGATTGTCTGATGCCGAGTAGCTGATGAGTTTCGGCAAAGCGATTTCCTTCACAACACTCCCGTTCGCCTTCGCGTGAAATGGCTAATGGCCCGAGGTCCGTGAGGCATCGTGAGGCCCGTTGAACTCTGGCTGCCTTGTTTTGTTCTAGTAGCTTGCATGGCGGCCATTTTGAAATTACGTTCATTTGTTTTAACCTCCAGTCCGGCAAGAAGGTGAGCAGCGATCCCAACCCATTCGTCCAATTTACTGTTGGACACAAAACGTTCGAGAGTAAGGTGAGTGGGTCCTGAGGGCATGGGAGGAGGGGGCACCCCCTTCCTGTGTCTAATGTCGCTGCGCTTTTTGGCTCCACTGTACAGGCATAATACATGTGACCTTCTTATCCTGTCGTAGACTCGACACAAGACCAATGAGCCGGTGTGGGAGGAGGCTTTTACCTTCCTTATACACAACCCCAGAAGTCAGGAGCTGGAGGTGGAGGTACAGGAATGTGTGTGTGTGTGTGTGTGTGTGTGTGTGTGTGTGTGTGTGTGTGTGTGTGTGTGTGTGTGTGTGTGTGTGTGTGTGTGAGCAATCATACTAGGGTACTGTGTGCCTATATCTTCATATTCCATGTCACTACGCCTTCCTGCCTCAGCGAACGACAACGTGGATGTCTCTATCTGCAAGTGACATTAATCTGGCCTCGTGCATCTCTCTCCAGGTGAAGGACGATAAGCACGCCTGCTCCCTGGGCACCTTGTCTCTCCCCCTGCGCCCCCTGCTGGAAGCTGAGGACATGACACTTGACCAGCGGTTCCCCCTCTGTAACTCGGGGCCTGAGTGCACACTGAAAATGAAGGTGGTGCTGAGGGTGAGGAAGAAGGGCCGCGCATGGACACCCGAGCTCTATGGGTTAGGAGGGTGCCTGTGATCAGAAGGTCGCTGGTTCAATGCCCATGGATGGCAGAGTGATGTCACCATAGGGTCCTCAAATGAGGCTTTTAAGCCCAGTCGCTGCAGGGACCGGCTGATCCTGCCCTCTGATCCACTCCCGTGTATCACTTTGGAACAAAACCAAGTTTAACAATTCATGTTTTTAAAGCTACATACGCTTTCAGTGAGGGACTAAAACCAAATGCAAAGGCAAAAGTAGAAGAACATCCAGTGTTGATAAGAAAACAATATAGACAAATGAGGGGTGTGTGTGTTCAGG
Organism: Brienomyrus brachyistius; assembly: GCF_023856365.1. Taxonomy (NCBI): domain Eukaryota; kingdom Metazoa; phylum Chordata; class Actinopteri; order Osteoglossiformes; family Mormyridae; genus Brienomyrus; species Brienomyrus brachyistius. The sequence goes on from NC_064536.1 coordinate 13,850,304, forward strand.
TCTCTGCCTACAAAAGCAGATGAATCCATACTTGTGTATTATAGCGTGTGAAGCGTTTTCCTTGTTCACATCCAGGTTCTCTGCCTGGAGAAGCTTCACCCATCGGACCAGCCGTCCTCGGTCCAGGTGAGGAAGGCCAGCGTCAGTGTCAATGCCGGTGACAAGACAGGTGGGGTTAGTGGCAGAAAGGAGCAGCCCCCCACCCCGGTGGCCAAGTCAACCGCAAGCAGGACGCCGGACTCCGTGGCGGCCCCCCCGACCCCCGCGGCGGCGCCTCCCACCTGCAACCCGGAGCGGCAGGCGCCGGAGTGCCCGGGTAGCCCCGCCCAGCTGGCCAGGGCGGGCTTAAGCTCCTCCAGCCTGGCCGTCTCGGGCTCCCAGACCCAGCTGGCCGCCAAGGAACCCACTCCTAGCATCGCCTCCGACATCTCCAACCCCTTCGCCACCCAGGAGCTGCAGCAGAGGCTGCGGCAGCTGCAGAAGTACGCCCCCCGCCCCCCCCCCAGCAGGGTGCAGCTGTTTAAAGGGTCGACTCACTTTTAAATTCATGCAGTTGGTTATCTTTAGACGGAGGACTCTCTCTCACAACTACGTCAGGATGTATTTATACAATACACAGGATCGCTAAATTGATGACAACTTCTCAGAGCTGTGCTGGGCTTCAGCCAGTATCTGCTGGCTTTGTGTGGGACGGTGGGCATGGCGATAACATCTTCTTTCCTCCCACAGTGGTTCCGCCCCCAACCACTTCCCCCTGGGCGAGGTGCAGCTGACAGTGAGACACAGCTCCCAGAGAAATAAGCTGATGGTAGTAGTGCATGCTTGCAGGTGAGTCTGCCTGCAGGGGGCGCCAGTCTCCCGAGGCAAAGCCCTGAACGTGACTCTAAGCTTAGTTTTGGTTCACGCAGGAACCTCATCGCCATCACGGAGAGCGGCTCGGACCCCTACGTGCGTTTGTACCTGCTTCCCGACAAGCGGCGTTCCGGCAGGAGAAAAACCCACACCATAAAAAAGACGCTGAACCCAGTGTATGACCACACGTGAGTGCCGGCCCTCACGGGAAGCCGTGGGTCACCTCCGTGAATGATCGCGGTTTTTACCCACCTGTTTCGGGTTCACTGATGCCTCCTGCAGGACAGTGGCTGAACAGCAGTTGTGTCTTTGCTTGTTGGCAGGTTTGAGTTCAGCGTCTCTCTAGCGGAGCTCCACAGGAGGCCCCTGGACGTGGCTGTCAAAAATGGGGGCGGGCTGCTGTCCAAACACAAGGGGCTTCTGGGAAAGGTACGTCCTCCGACAACCGCAGTGCCCCCTAGTGGCAATAACCCAAACTGTCCTTCTGTAATGTGGCAACTTTTAACTATGGAAAATATCCCCGTTTGCAGGTGCTGGTTGATCTGATGTGTGACGACATCTCCAAAGGCTGGACTCAGTGGTAATGCAGCCTTTCCCACTGGCATCCGTCAGCTGCCGTGTGCTGCTGAATGGAACATGGTCACAGGCTGAAATAGGGTCTTCTATATAAGCTGAATTTTAATTGCTTAAATGGTGCAGAAGATGAGAGTAACACCAGTTTAGTATTGTATTTTTCTATGCCTGTGGTAACAACAATAAAAAAAAGAAATAAAAACACTACGCAATATTAAAACGACATGTATGTAACCGTGCTGAAACAGCGTCGACCTGCACAGAAGCGAAGGTAGCAGATTCTTATGAAGCAGCTTAATCTTCAGATTTTGGGTGCTAGGTTTTATTGCCCCCTGCTGGATGATACAGGGGCCGCATGCTGCAGAGTTTTAGCATCAACCCCGATCATAACTAGCAAAGTGGGATCGATCGGTACATTGTTAATTATAAGTAATAGTTTGTTTCCATTTTTTTCTCCCGCTTCAGGTTTGAGCTGACGGAGGATGGCTCGAGAAGAACACTTGATACTTAAAGGAGTGTTACGGGGATGGGGGAGGGACTCGTCATATAACTTTGTTCCGTTTTTACAAACATCACTGATGTAACAACCTATTCTAAAGTGTTACATTTTAGCCATCACGATCATTGTTATTTAACAAGCGAAGCCTAATTTTCCTTTTATATAATTATACCTTTATAAATGTCCCTGTTTACCCCCGATTTTTGCTAATGTTTTGTGTGCAATAGGTAAAAAAAGGAAGAGTGTGGTACCCAAGAACGGGTCTTCATTTCAAAGCAATGATGTTCAGGATATATGGAGAGATCGCGCTACCTGTGGTCCGCGTACGGCGTGTAATCAGCGGGGGTGTTCAGTGTTACCTGATGAGCTGTATCAAGTATTTTTTAAGAAGGAAAATTTACATTGTGCTTTTGAATGAACGGAATTAAAAGAAAAAGGGGTTTTTGAACCCAGTCTGGTCAGCTGGCGCAGGCCGGTTTTACGATCTGTCAAAGACAACCAAAGAGGCAAGTTTTTCATCGTGTTTCCGGTGCCATTCGAAGCCAAATGCATCTGTACGTCGTGCTTTATATTCCTCTCGTGTATTAAATTTAATTCTCGTATCGGTATGTTTTTACCTTCATTTTTTTGTTTGTTTGTATTATACGCATAAGAGTCCTTACGCAATACTGCGATTGGACATCAAATTATTCTGCTTCCATTTTTTTCACATGGCCGTCCATCTCAGAAATCAGCCAGGAGCTTTTTATTCCAATATGGATGTTATTTTGTAGTAACGGTCTCACTGCGGATTTAGTTAAGCGCACGTACTTTACGCACACTTCATATTTAATACGACCTCGCCGCACTGCATGCAACATGCCTTCTGAGTGAGGTATTACGTTGATCTGTGTGTATCGACGGGGTTCACTGCTGTAGTTGTCACAAAACACATTAATTACGTGAATGTTTTTGAACGCGTATCCGGTATCGATGTCAAGTATCTCTGTAAGGTATAATCAGAATGACAATCGGGACTACAGAGAAGGTTTCGGACAGTTTCATGTTTTAAATGGACCACGTCATTTTATGATGTCGTTACCAGAACTTTGAATATTCGCTCGCCTTTTTCCTTTCTCTAAAAGGGAACTCATGAGAATGAAAGTTGTCTGTTTGGTATTTTCCTACTTCCACAGCAAGCTGATATGCCTCTGTAACTTATTTATCTGGTGCCTTAAAAATGACTATTCAGATATGTAAAGACGCTTTTAAGGTTTCTGTACTTGAGAATGTCTCCTCAAAAGCTTTTAAATAAATAAAGAGCTATTACTGTACTTAGGCACTGGGCCTGTATGCTGTTTTTGTAATTTGAGGTTATTCCTGTAAGTGTCATGTGCTTTAAATCCTGCCCGACGTAAAAACAGGCCACATCCAGCAGTGAAGACGCCAGTGGCCAGTGCTGCAGCTGGAAGCTTCCAGACCTGGGTTTGCAGTCTCAGCTCCAGGATCTGTGCATAGAGTTTGCATGTCTGCTGAAGCCTTGTGGGTATGTGAGCTGTTGGGTCTAAATTGCAAATGGGGCATGCAGCTGTGTCTCCTTTGCATAGAGGGATGGACTCCAGGGATACCGTGTCCCTTTCCTGGGTCAATGGTTGCTGGGGGGGGGGGGGGGGGCTTGGCTAGAGATTTTGGACCCCATACTATGGGCCCATAATCTGAACTAATCCAGTTTTTTCCAGATTTTCAAGGGCCTCTACCACTGAGGAGCCCTTACAATTAAAATTGTCATAATTTACTCCCGCCCTCCCGCTTTATGGTGCCCCTGATGGGACATAATTATAAACATGTGAATTCTCTTTACACCTCCCCCAGCTTGTTCTCTTTAGGTGAGAGCAAACTGGCAGCCACCCGTAGCAGCACCCAGGGAGCTGGGGGTTAAGGGCCTTGCTCAAGGACCCACTGATGTGCCGAGGCTGGGTTAGAACCAACAACCTTCTGAACACAGGCACAGAGCCTTGCCCCGCTGAGCCACACACTGTCTCTGTTCCCTTCTGGTTCACTTCTTAGTGAAGGGATCTGTGCTTTTGCATGAGCGACTCAGGGTCTGTGCTTTTCTTGAGAGAGCAACAGCTCGCCCCATTTTAGCTGCCCTGCAGTGAGGATTTAGCAGAGCTGCGGCGTATTTGCGAAATGGCACGTGTACTCCCGTAGAAAGTGCAACTGCAGGTCAGGATGGAAGAAAAACAGGCCACCCTTCGCAAAGGTTCATTAATGCCCGAGTTACACGGTGCTGGAGATACGAAAACAGGAGCTCGCTTCTGCCGGCTGCCGATCACAAAGAATCTATAGATGTAGAAAAGCTTAATGTGAAAATCGATATTAGTTTAAAAAGAAAAAACTGCCGCAAAAAGTTGGCTGAGCGATCAGCCGTTTTCTTGCTGGGGCAGAGCAGTAGGACATCCGTGTGTTTTACTCGGCCCATATCCAGAGGCGGAGTCAATGGGGAAATGGGGTGACCCCCCGCCTCATGCCTCCCCCGGTGTTAATCATAGAACATGGAATGGTTTTTCCAAATACCCAGAACTATAATTGTTCGCAGAACTGAATAACACTCACTGAGAGCTTTATTAGGAACCCTATGCTAATACCGGGTAGAGAGCCTCCCTTTACTCTCAGAATAGCCGCAATTCCTCCCGGTCTGGATTTTGTCATCTTTAATCCATCATCATGCTAGTGTCTGCAGATTCGTCAGCGGCACATCCACGCTGCACATCTCTCGTTCTACCACATCCCCGGAGATATTCTACTGAAGTCAGATCCATTGATTGGGACGACCACCTGAAAGGACCAGTCTGACTTTTGCTTTGTATTATACTGGAAGTAGCTGTTGGAAGATGGGTCTGTTGTATGCATTAAGGGATGCACATGGTCAACAACACCTAAATAGGCTGAGGCATTCATGTGATGAATGATTGGTATGAATAGGCCCACATTGTGCTATGAAATCATTCCCTACGCAGTTACTCCACCGACAGCAGCCTGGACTGTTGACACGCGGCAGGCTGGGTTCATGGATTCAAGCTGTTGACACCAAATTCTGACTCCACCATCTGTGTGCCTCAGCAGACCAGCCTATGCTTTTCCAGTCTTCAGCTATCCAGTTCTGGTGAGCCTGTGCTCACTATAGCCTCAGCTTTCTGTTTCTGACGGACGGGAATGGAAACCGACACGGTCTTCTGCTGTCGTAGTCCATCTGCCATGCTGTGCATTCTGAGATGCTTTTCTGCTCACCACGGCCGTGCAGAGTGGCTATCTGAGTTACCACTGCCTGTCAGCTGGAACCAGTCTGGCCATTTTAGTCTGATCTCTAACATCTACATGACATTTGCATCTGCGGGAACTGCTGCTCACTGGATGTTTGTTTTCGGCACATTCTGAGTAAACTGTTTACATTGTGCATTGTTGCGCATGGACATCCCATGTGATCAGCAGCCACAGAAATACTCGAACCAGCCTGTCTGGCACCAATAAACAAATCAGCGATCTTTTTTTTTTTCCCCGCACTCTGTTGTTTGTGAACATTAACTGGAGCTCCTGACCTGTATCTGCCTGATTTTATGCACTGCGCTGCTGCCACACTGGCAGAGTAGATAACTACATGAATAGGCAGGTATACTGGTGTTCCTAATATAGTGCTCAGTTAGTGTACATGAATCGTAAACACGATTACTGTGTGAGCTAAGAATATACGGTGTTTATTATTTTGTAAACTCAGTAGAAAGAAGTTTACTTTTTCCTCTTCAGATGCATCTATAAATACTCCAGAGCTGCCCTTGCCCCTATCCATGCCTACCCACTGGAACAAATGTATGTATTTATGTTTGTTTTCATTTGGCACCACAACACACAGTATGTACTTGAAGGTGAAGCCGGTGCGGTTGCTGTGTGGGTAGCGCTCTGTCCTCCGCAGGTCCGGCGTGGCGTGTATTTCGCATGTTCTCCTCACATACGTGCGTCTTTATTCTGAGTATCCCCGCTTCCTCCCGCAGTCAGTACATGTGGTTAGAAGAAATAGTGTCACTGAACTGCCATGAGAGCGTGTCTGTTTGCGAGTGTGAACCCTTCTGTCCGCTGCGGGATCTCCCCTCAGTTTCTTAAGATAGACTATTTGGTTGCTGTCATGCTCGATTGGAAAAGCGAGTATGGAAAATGGATAGATATGGCAACCTGTATGTTACATCAAAAATAATATTACATAATATAAACAATGATGAATCTACATTTGCTGAAGCTTACTCATCCAGTATCGACTACCAGAACTGTCGTGTCTGTTTAGGAAACTGATATATACTTCATCAGCGTCAGTAGGGCTGTTTTAGGAGCTTTACCCCCTCACATTAATGTACACTAATTAGTTAAATCAGATCCTGCTAATAAAACATAGCCTCCCCCGCCCCTCCCTTTTCACAAATCTCCACCAAATCTCATTTAAAACATCTGGTTACTATATTTGAGGTAAGATGAACACGACTTATCTAATGGTTACTGATCAGAGTAATTAATTTAATACATATATTATTCATCTGAAAGGCTTGTAATCGTGAGAATACCACCAATCTGAATTTTAACCGGAGTTTATCGACGTGTAACTAAGATTTTCCTGTATCCTGGCGCCATCTTGTGGATCTTTGCCTTATTGCATCTTCTTATGTTTTCCTGCAATATTTTGAAAGGACGGGTATTTTACGACATTTTGCAAAGCTTTGCGGCTCACTTACACATTTATGGCATTTATTTTTTTTATTCACTAGACATCAGTCTGCAGAAAGTACATCCCAATTGGCTTTTTTAAGCGTTCTGCAAGTGTTGAATTCGACTGTGTGTTTAAAACTATAAATATGAATAAGATGTCTTGTTGCTCCTGTACGCAATTTTTCATATTCCAGATGCGTACTTTTGATCTTTAAATTTTTTATTTGAGTTTTTTTGCAAAAACACATGAATTAGTCTTACGAGATCACCACGTGGTAAAGTGCAAAGTGAGATTAATATGATGAGTCCGTTTTGAATCATCTGTTGTGCTGCAGGTACAGTGTGGTTTGAGGTGACACCCGGCAAGACCTAAGTCTTATGTAGATCTATAATTCCAGGGAAGAACCAGGGATTTGCTGCCAGCTAAAGTGCTCACATGGGTTGCTTTAATTCACATGCGTAACAAGACCCTGTGTTCACCGCAATACCATCTCACCTGTACCCTTCTTAGGTTACCAGCCGTCTGAAAAACGTAGCACAGCCTTTAGATCAATATCTGGAAATCTATTGATGAATGAATCTGTCAGCCACACTTAATTTAACATGGCATCCGTTCGGTGTCAATGTGGAGCGAGATAAGGTGGAATCCAATGTAGAATCGACAGGACGGCGTAGCGATTGTGGCACTGCTCATATGTTCATTTCATCTGCCAGGCTGGAGTAATTTGATAAAAGGATATTGTATTGAGATTTTTTAAAGTTATTGACCAAACATCCAGAATGTTATATCTCTGTCTGTCGCAATCCAGCAGCACTATTAATAACAGCGTCCGTGAAATATTATCACGAAGAGGCATCCTGACGTTAGAAAACCCGAAAATAAATTAAAAGCAATGAATGGGAAAAACCGAGTCTTTGAATGAGCACGCTGTCAATCAATCAGATTCGAGTCCATTTTTAGTTGTGATATTTAGAATAATAACACATACACAAGGTTTTTTTCCCCCCCTAATGTTGTATTGTTAAAGTACATCTAACAGTCCGCCCCCCCCTTTCACACTTTCGGGTGAGAAACATTTGTAGTACATTGGCCTGTATTGACACCCACGTTCCAAAAAGATGTGGATGGCAAACATGGTGGCAGTATGACTTATCCGTCGAAGTTCTGGAGGAATAAATAAGCACAGAAGCATGTGATAAAAAGAAAAAACAGCAATACTCAAGCTGAACTGTTTTTCCCAGTGTGTGAGTTTTGTTCTTTGACATGAATTATAAAATTATTCTTTAACAGTACAGAGCTGAAGAAAAGAGCTATGCATTGCGTCTGAAAAGCCAATTAGGCTTCCTTGCATCAAGCATGTAATGTTTTTCTTCTCTAATTTCGTGACAGGAAGTGCAGGCTTCTTGCGTCCCCCATTAAAATGTCGATGTGTACACCAAAATGTGCGCCGGCGACCTATTCAGCCCCTGAATTAGTCTGATTATACAAAACTCGACATTTTCACTTCAATCGAACATTGCCATGTTTTTTTTTCTCCTTCCAGGAAATGTTCATTGCGCTTTTCTCGCTCTGTCTGCACCTAGAAGAGATAGCCGCGCTTGTCTTATTTTTCCCCCTGGAAGTTCTGCCGTAAATCTGCTGTTAATTCACGAGGTGGTGCAGCTGCGGGCTTGTTGCCGTTCTCTGTTGCCCGTCCCGAGAAGACAACGTGAGGCCTGATAGCATTCAGTGAAACAGAAAGGCCTTTGGTATCGCAGGAGGCCTAGCCCGGTATTACTCCAGTCGAGTAGTCTGCTGAGCTCCTTGTGTGTTTCTGAATGCGAGCCTCGCATGGTGTTAGGAGATTATGGCGCCGTTCGTGCTCTATTGATTGGGATGCACAAATAGCATGGACCAGCCTTTCAGGATTTTGTTTGAAGCACAGCTTGCAGGTACAGCGATGATGCGTTCCCTAGCAACAGTCTCCCTTGGCTCCTAAATGTTCTCAGAGTCGGTCTTCTCATTGATTAGACGGGCACCCCGATGGGATGAAAATGTAATAACTGTCTTTTGTAGCATTTCCCTTTAGAACATCCAAATGCCCGTCCATCCATCTTCCATAACTGCTTGTTTAGTACGGGGTCTGGAGCCTATGACAGCGAACAAAGGCGTTCGTCGGAAACCCATATTTCCATGTATTTATGAAGGTTACAAGTATAGTAACACCTTTTGGAATCACATTGTTCCTAAATAGACACAGCGCTCTCATATTTCTGTCATACCCTGGTGTCTCACTAGGACTCCACCATGACCTGCCACGTTTCTCAGCCATTGGGGAAGGGTTTATTGGCTAAAATTGGGATTGTGTGTGTGGTTATGTAAGTCAAGTCTATAAAATTAATGTAATTGATAGTCTCTGAATTATTTATTTGGCCCTTGAGATAGTAAGATACGACATGCTGTATGTAACAGGTATGTGTTCCTTTAACTCATGGGAGTTTTACTTCCGTAAAACTAATTGGCTCAGAGAGATAACCAATCAGAGTGTAGAAGAGGTGAGTCCAAACAACTAGAGGAGACACGACTAACCAATCAGATGTCCTGCCTCCTCTAGTTGCTTGGATCCACCTCATCTACAATCTAATTGGTTATCCCTCTGAACCAATCATTTTTGTTCTGCCTTCAGAACATTTTTATGTAAGTAAAACTCCCACGAGTTACACTGCATCAACCTGTTGAAGACCTACAGCAGTCACCCAAAAACATCCTGCTACGGTTTTCAGACAGCCTGCATCTTTGTGGCACTCTGTTGGCAGCCAGATCTGGTCATTTAGTGCCTGTTTAGGCTCCTTGTGACACTGGTTTTGCCTCATGGGAACTGGACAGACAGATAAGGGATTAAGGCGTCTTTATACCAGTGAACTTTGCCGCAGGAAGCATCTGGGAGATCGATGCCATCGCTCACTCTTGGCCAGACCCAATGACCCCCAGTTCCTCTGTGATTAATGGCACCTTATAGGCCAATCTGCTAATTCCCCTTTATCGTTATGCCGAATCGCTCTGGTCGTTCATCACATAACAAGGGCCGCCTGTGTAATTGCTGCTTAAGGTGCCAGTGGAGTGATAAATGCATTTCTGCATCCCATCCGAGCTCCAGAGAGCCTCATCCATGGCTCGCATGTCTCCTATTCCGGCGGCTCGGGGTTCGAAGAGTAAAGGCACTCTGTACGGGGTTTGAGGAGAGCGGGTCTCCTTAGCCTCCCTGGGGCACCATCTTGGCTCTGCTGTGGCATCAGGCACCAGATGGAGCGTTAGTGTCGCGTGTCTAGTTCTTAGATCCTCACCTGTTCATCAACGCCTACTCTGTGGATCTTGACCACGATATAACTGCTAAACATGATGCTATGGTATGATGCTGGCATTGAAGGTCTATAAGGAACTGCACAAATGGAATAACAGATGGGTTTGCCTAGCTGGAATTTGAGAGATATTTCTTCTTCAATAACAATCCTATGTTTAATGTTCTAAGCGTGATTTCAGTGCCTGGATGTGGGTGGGCCCTTCCCATGATGTCTCTGAGTGGGATGAACAGGCCGGATGTGCAGCCTAAGCAAATGACTTTGGTGGGTTCGAACTCAGACGCAGGACTGTTTATAGTATTGGGGGCTGTGTCACAAAGCTGGATTTCTTGCTTAGCCAGATAACTTGCCGGGTTTAAGCTAGGGGTTCGCTAAATGTAAGAGAATGGAGATAAAATCCATTTAAACTGGGGTACTTTAATGTCGACAAATTTAGCCTCTTTATTTAACCTCCCTGGAATTCAGAGAGCATTGTTGACGACCACAGAAACCAGAAGATATTCAGATACATGGTTTTCACAGCCAGATGATCCCTGGGGTCTTGCTACTTTGTTATCTGTTTCTGATTTAAATGTATTTAACAGCTGTTTTATAAGTGAAACTTTAGTGCATGTGACTCATCCAAATCACTCTTCCAAATGACTAGATTACTCCAGCATAGTAATCAAAAGCCTCCTTTGAGCTCACGCTGTAGCCCTAGAAGGGTGGAATTGCACATTGCCATTTTTCCAAATTGATTTGGATTTTCCATTCTTCTGTGTCTTCTTTCTGGCCAGGAATTCTATAAATGGTCTCTGTGCTGGAGAAATCCGTACTTAAGTAGACTGTTACAGTATGGTGACAGGTCTAGTATCTCTGCCATTCTGTGAAGCGTTAGAGTGATGTAATGGTCGCGTGCAAAGTGGTAAAACGCAACAAAAAAATCCCCATGAATATCCATAAAATACACTTTACGGAATCTTCTTGAAATGAAAAAGGGTTCTCACTCTCAACTGGCACAGACAGAAAAATGTATCGCTCCCCACTTTTACAATCCTTCCTTTCATCCAACTTGCTACTTCCAACCAAAACAACAAGTGACCGGGCGCCTTTACGCACAGACCGGGTCATACCAAGCCTGTCAACATAGGGGTCTCCATTTGCACGTTATTGCTAACAGACACAGATATTACTATCTCACTGAAATATTCAATAATAAGTTCTCAAAATAAGACAAGAAATTATTGAATAATGCATAATAAATGACATAAGAAATTATCGAAGGGTATAATATGAGCTGTAATGCCAGAAATTTCCACGGTTCGCCTCAGCAGTGTCTGCTGTAGGTATGGCCTGGCCCGGTTCGGTGTGCCTCAGGGCCCGGATCGGTGTGCCTCAGGGCCCGGTTCGGTGTGCCTCAGGGCCCGGTTCGGTGTGCCTCAGGGCCCGGTGCTTCCTCGCAGTTAAACCTCCCAAGGTCATTGTTTGGACAGTTGGTCACCTGAGTCGGTCAAGTGCTACTTAAAGTGTGGTCTGTAAGCTCTCAGGGTGCAGAATAAGCCACCATTGTCACACACACAGTCATGGAATCATATCTTTGTGGGGACCGCTCATTCATTTCTATGGGAAGAATGCTAATGCTAACTATGACAACCTTAACCCCTAACCCAACCATAACCATAAGTAACCAGGCAAAGTTTTGCATTTTTTTTTTTGCATTTTTAGGTTTTTCCTTGCAGTGACGGATTTTCATAAAACAGATTTTTCCCATATGGGGACCAGGAAAGGTCTCCATGAGTTAAAAAAAACAAACAGGTATTCATTACGTCGTGGGGACATTTGGTCCCCACAAGGTAAGGTACACCTGGACCACCCACACACACACAGACCTGTACTCATATCTTTGTGGGGACCATCCATTAATTTCTTCTCTTTTTAATGCTTTATTTATAGTTTTTCATTTGCATAGAAGAGAGGGGAAAAAGACAGACCGCATTCCCCGAAAATAGGTTCATCTCCAGACATACATCCAAGTACATATTAGAAATATCTGTGTATGGAACAATTAAAATAAATGAATACATAAATAGATTAATAAAAAGGGGGGGGGGGGACCTCTCTCCGTCGCTCAGTGTCAATTTGTAAATGGAACATTATACGCAACAAAAAACAGTAATTGTCATGGCTACGATGTTCATGGTGAGGTCAACTGAACCAGGCACTGGTTCAGATACGAACAGAGGAGGTATGAATGCATTCTGAGCAACGTTGCCAGATCTCACTAGAAAGGCCATTGTTTTGGTCCTCGCCCCCCATGCCCCTTTTGTTCTGTCCCATGAAGGTGAGTTAATTCCCTGAATCCTAGTGTAGATTGTAGATATGTTACCTTTCATGTAAGGGTCTAGGGAAAGCATATCATCAATAACGTTCTTCCATGGCAAAAATTGGCAAAAAATTGGCAAAATTCGCCTTTGGCTTACTCACTGGGGGCTTTGGGTGAGGATGCTGTAAAGCGCTTTGAGATGATGTAATGTCGTGAAACTGCGCTATACAAAAATAAATTTGTTTGCTTGTTGTTGTTGAGTCTAAAACGCTTAGTAACGAAACTTCCAATTTGTAGAAATCTGAAGGAATAGGACTATTGAATGCTGTAACTATTTCGCAGTGTTTCGAATGACATAAGTGTTCCTTTTACGAAAAGACCTATAACAAAGACCAGACCGTTTCTGAGCCACAATTTGAAATGCCGTATCACTTTGAGACGGCAGGAAAAGGTGATTGTTCAGAAGGGAGAATGAGCTCAACCGCTTGATGCGAATGTGTTTCCAAAACTGGATCCAAACTTTTAAGGAACGTTTTACGACAGGGTTAAGGATATGGGAGAGGGTGGGATAATAAGTATTGTTGAGCTCACTAATGAGATGGGAGAGATTACTGGGTTGCTATCTAACTCCATGCTAGCCCAGGCAGGACCTCGGTCTTTACCCCAAGTAGACATCCAATATAGTAATTTGCCAGTGTTTGCTGCCCAATAGTAGTGAATAAAACTGGGAAAACCCAGACCTCCTGCTGACCTGGATACTTCCAGAAAAGATTTTCTCATACGTGGGACAGATTTGTTCCATACAAAAGAAGAGATCAAATCATCTAACTCTTTAAACATGGACTTGGGTTAAATAAAAGGATCATTTGAAAAAGAGAGTAAATTCTAGGGCTTGAAGGCAAAGACCTAAGATCCAAGGTTTTGCCAACCGGTTAAAAGGAAGGAGAGGAAATTCAGTTTGTAGCCTGATATTCTACTATACGAGTGTAATATGTCAATGAGGACAGGTAGGGATTCCAAGGGATTTGGTGAATATATTAAAAAGTCATCCACATAAAGTGTCGTCATTCATTCATTTCTATGGGCAAAACCCTAATCCCACCAATGGCGACCTTAACCCCCACCCAGCCCTAACCTTAACAAAACAAAATACAAGATTTATGGCATTTTTAGTTTTTCGACTGCAGTCACAGATTTTTAGAAAACTTGAATTTCCCCTTGTGGGGGCCTGAAAAATGGTCCTCACGATGTCAAAATAACAGATTTTTATCACATTGTGGGGACCACAAACACGCACACACACATATACAAGATCTTCTGCCTCTGGTTTTCCATATATGGGAGTCAGACTTGGAACTGGAAAAACCTTTTCATCCACATGACATAAGCAATGCTGTAATATTAAACCGAATCTTATGAGAATTGGTTTGTAATTCTGGCGTATATGAGACTTCCAAGCCTACATTGAGTGGAAATGCCTTGGGCTGCCAGTCAAAGCCTGTTTTAGACCAGTGTGATGCAAATAAATAACCATAAGGAGATGGTTAAACCAGGCTGAGATTAATGTCGCAAGATAATTCGACCTAGTGTGGATTCCAAAGCCCAAATTCTGCAACTGCAGTCAATTTATTACACAGAAATTTGTGACCTACTTCTTTACAGAGGTTTCTGGTTTTAGGACACCGGGTGAGAGAGAAATTTCTGATTGGATGTTCATATGCGTTGTAAGTTCTGTTAGGTCTGAATATGAGTGAACGCGGCCTTTTCGTTTGTGTCCTGCCGTTTCCATCTGTACAAAGCCTATCGCGCTTTTCACTGAATGAGCAGGAAGTAAGAGTCTCTCTCGTTCTCATTAACAACTAATGTGCCATTCTGCTTAATGCTTACAGTTATTTTATTGGCTTGCAGTTCGACGCCCGCGTGAGCACAAGCCAAACGTCTGTTCTGAGGCCCGTAGAAGATGCGCGTCTGAACCTGCGTCGGGCTGCTGTCGAGTCAGGATGTCAGCCGGCAAATCAAATCAGCGGTGACCAGCTGAAGACGCCGTAGCAACCAGATGAAGACTCCATGACAACCAGCTAAATATTGCACGGCAAGAAAACGGCTACCTTTTCCCGCTGTAAACTATTTCATATGTACATAGCCTCTTTTGGATGGATGAGGCGTGTTTTTTTATTGGCTGGTTTATATTTCAGGAGAACTACACTCCAGGGTATATCACAGTCTTAATTTAATGTACCCACTGAGGCACAGAAAATAATGTACAACGCAACACAGATTTGCAGGTTATGCAAATGTGCATGTTCTTATTGTCATGAAAAGAATTCTGTTGTTTAGTGAGATATACGCTCTTCGCATTCTGTGTGTGAATATATATCATTTTCAGAAAATACACTCTGTACATTATACAGAGTATATTTACTGAAAAATACGTTTCTTACAGATTAGGCACATAGCCAGATACTGAAATTACTGAACCCCCTTTGAAATTTGCCTCGGCTCCCCAGGGTACATTTCCAAAAAAGCATCGTTGCTAACTTTGTTAGAAACGTACATAATTGGAACTATCCAGCTGAACAGTGCCAGCTATGTAAGCTGGTAACGGGAGCTTCTGGGAAACGTGCCCCCCGTCAGTAAATTTTACCAAAGGGGACACTCCATCCCCAAATCAGCAAAATATACCCAGGGCTACCAGACTGTCACGCTCACCGGGTAGCGGTTGCGGCGATCGTGCGGGAAACAGGCAAGGCAGGCCAAACGCGGGGAGAAAAGGGGATTTATTGGCGCAACGAGGGTTCGGGAACATCTGACAGGGACGTTAGACCACTAATCCACACCATGACCACAATGACGGACGGGGGAAATAGGTAAGACAAGGACTTAAATAAGACAAGACTAAGCAAAGAAATCAGACAAAGCTGGAGACAATCAGGGAAGCACACGTGGGTAATCAGGGGCGTGGCACACACGAGGAGCCGACGAGCTGGGCATGACACCCCCCACAAAATAGATTTTTGGCCACGGGCCTCTTAATAAACAGGCACCATTTTGAGCAGTTTTGCGTGATTAAGGGTGTGCTTGTCTTTAATAATGCACCTCAGCAATTAAGCTTCATTGAAGTTATTTTAACAGGTAACCTCACATGGCGTTTGAGTGAATTAGACACAAATCAGAAGGCTGCTTTACAGACTTGGACTGCTGGTAATGGCATTGTGTATTATAAGTACATGTAGTATTTTGTTTTTATTAGACACAAATAAATATCAATTACAGCTACTTCAGGTGATTTGGGCCACCCTTGGCACAGTGTGTGACTCTAAAAGGTAAGCTTAGTTCATTCATGTTAGTATGCAGTGCCTTGTCAAGGCCCTGTAAATCACTGCAGGTGCTTTCGACGTTTCTGTATTGAACTGGTGTTAGAAAATATTACAGTTCAGATGTGATGCATCTTCAGACAGGTGAAGTTGGATGGCTTGTTTATTAAAGTGGATCTGTATGTAATTATATTACGCAATCGGTCACGTGGTTTTATACGTCAATGTCCCTAATGAATTACTAGTAATCTGTTGTTATAATCGCGTGTTTGTTGGGATTGAAAGGGTTTTTTTTCAGCAGATGACTTTAAATCATATGTCATCCATAATGTGCAGCATGCTTAGGGATCGCGGCTGACGACATGTGGCTGCAGCAGAGTGTGTGTGTGTGTATGTGTGCGTGCGCGCGCGTGTGTGCTTCTCTTTGACATCACTAAAGGAGGGGCCTGGGCGAGGTTGCTGTTCCCGACGTAGTTTCTTGTCGCTGCCGGGAGCTGACTGCGGGAGAAGGCTGGGCGGCTGCGCTCTCCTCCTCTCTCTTTTCACCCCTTTTCCATTTATCCCTCTCTTTCTGCAAAACACGCTCTTCTCTCCATCATTTTGTTCCCCGGAGCAAGAAGAGAGAAGAGGAAGAGCAGAATAAATATAACGAAATGGGTTCTTAGCGGCTGAGCGGCGCGCATCGGTGAAAACGATGGATTCCCTGCGTTCCCTCATCTTCGTCCTCTTGGTCTTTCATATCCAGCTGATCGCATCCGCTGACAAGAAATTTGGTTAGTTCATTCATTTTTCTATGGGGTGTTTTGGGGTGATCATGCACTCCTTCCACATTTCTTGTCTAAATCGCTGTATGCACACACAGGCGGAGAGAGCTGGATGTGAATTACTCTGTGATGTTTGTTTTGGACCGGTAGTAATATTGCACTTGGTAATGACAAAAAAAGAACACATTATTATTATTTTTTTTAAATAACCTTTATCAATTAATAAGATATGTGTGCAGCAAAACTTTTAATCTTTTCAAAATAATCCAAATATTCGAAAGGCCTTTGCAGAATGATGCTAATATGAGAAATATTGTATTTAAATACACTCGCCCTATAAATAAGCGCTTTAAATCTGTAGATGCGGTTAGATTGGAATTAACAATTGAAGTCGGTGAAATTTGTGCTGTATTTTTATGTTAATGAGACGAAACGTTCCAGAATGCTTTGATTTTTGGCTTTCATCTACCTAAAAATGTCCGTGCTATTAGATTATGCACAATACTTCCGAAAATAGACAGGCTATAGCCTATCTAAAGCAGGCAGCCTTGTTTCATGCGGGCGACGCTTTCATTGGCTTGCGCATCTATCTACCGGCTCAACATGCAATATGAAATTATTTTTCTGCTAGTGGTCCCGAGCGTTATCTAATTGCACTGGTGCAGTCCCTGCTTCAGTGATCCTGACGACGACTTAAACAGGTATGCGAAGGACAGGAAGCTGCTTATTCCTATCCTCCTAACTATGCCAGTGTGCAAGAATATATTGTCATAATAACAATAATAATAATTGATGATGATGATGATAATGATAGGCCTAATAATAATAATAATGACAACACTCGGTAGTCTACAGATCGTTCCCCAGCAATTACATGCGCTTGATCACCTGCATAGTAAATAGGCTTCTTTTCAGCCTAAACGCTTGTGTTGGGTAAATAATCCCCTGATTTTTCCCTAAATCAAATCATATATATGTTAATTAAACCCTGTCCGTGTAAAAAGTTGACGTTAATAGTGTCCGTTACTTTGATAATAATAGCTTACAATGCATTCACTTAGGAGAGATGTGTTTAAATCCGCGTAGACCGGGTTGGGTGCATCAGTCCGCATGCACTGGTAATAATTGTAAGTATTTTGTTTTGTGTATACCTTGGCGCCTATAGTTTTCTAAATAGCACTTATTATGGGTCAAACCCAAAATTTGTCGTATTTATAAATATATATATTCAAGAAATGTGTTTAAAAAGTCACCTGTTCTAAGTGTACCGACAATGCCAGTCCGTGATCGTGATGTTAATGGGTCTCTCTGTCATTTTATTGAGTAAGGTATCCAGGCCGTGCACCTGCAGCTGCCGCTGTGTTGTATCAGTTGGAGAGGCGATACTATATATGGTGGAAGTTAAAGTGCTGTATCCCATCGATTTAAGCACAACGAAAAGGAGTAAATCTACTTATTGGCCGTGGGTGGGAGCTCACTTTACAGCACTGATTTGCTTATTTATTAATCACTTTGAAACACTGTTGCGCTTTATGGGGGGGTCGTGATTCATTTTGCTTTTGTACAGTAATGAGACTTTTGCCAACAGCAATAGCGCCAACTCAGTGCTCTTTTAAAATGTTAAAATCGTTTATCATAATGTGCTACATGTGATTAATATTTTAGTCGTCTTTACTGTGGTAAAGTGGTGGGATGGTTGGGGCATCACTTTGCCGTTTTGCTCGCAGCATCGCCTCCTGTGATTTTTTTTTTTTTTCGTCGTTTGTAACACATGATCTTTGGCTTTATGATCCCAAAACACCATACTTGACTTCCATAGCGAAGATTTTGTAACAGTTCCACGCCATTCGGGCGCATATGTGCATGCGTGTGCATGTGTGATCGAGACTTTAAACCCAGCCGAAGTCATGTATGTTTGTTCCTGAATCATTATGACCTGCATTATGCAGTATCATGGCTAAAAAGGCCAATAGGTGTTATTATGCAGCAATATCACGACTAGAACTGTTTATTAAATTTGCCTGAGTGCAGTTTAAAGTACTTGCTTTTATTCAAAACCTAAAGAGTACATTTGCATCGTCTAAATATAACCTGCTACAATATTCCGATCGATAATATAATGCGATTTATAAAGTAATTTCCTTTATGTATAATATCTCCGCCATTAGAGCTGTATTCACAGTGTTTTTAAGGAATAAATAGATACACCGAAAGTAACGGGAAAAAACAGTTGCGATTGCGTACGGCCTACGTTCATTGCTATTTGTTTAATTAGCTAAGCATTTGTCTTTGTCTTAATTACATATTTATGTGCATACCGATAGCTTATAAACACAATCATACAAATGGACAGCTAGAGTTGTGTATATCAAGTTGCGGACTGGAAGCGGAAACCAGAATCCCAATCACCTGTTCGTATAGATGACCGCACTTTAAACGATGGTTCTTATTTAATTTTACGAAACAATACATCGATGTCTGTTTACATATTTCATGTGATTTGGTTTGATGTTATTTGTTCTTGTCCTCTTTCGCGTTCTATAGTTACATATATACACATCCTCAAATGACGCAGGTCTGCGATTTGTTTTCCGTAAAATAAGGGTAACGGTCACGTGACCTTTAGGTCACCAACTGCTGTTTCGTGCTGCGAGCTGAAATTAAGTTTGACATATTTTATCTGTATTATGAAAAGTGAGCATTTTGAACTCAGTCAACACTACTGCCAGGCGGTATGTTAAGTACTACTGGCAATGAGTTACTGGTCATAGGACCATTTGTGTGTACCTAATAAAATAAAGGTTCAAGAGGAGCCGAACGGGACAGATTGGCCGAACAAGGCCGGATTGTGGAAACACACCAAGTCACGCTGTGATCTCAGGTAGCCATGGCCCTGGTGGAGGTGTTGCTTTGGCACCGAAGGTCACAGTGATCTGCTGCACCTTAACACACTCACGAGGACTCGGGTCACCAAATGAAACTCTTCTCTAAAGGCCGGTCCTAGAGCTGGACACTTGAGCAGATTTACTACCCGGCCATTTTTGGCAGGATAGGAAATTAAGGGAGCAGCATTATTTCTGGACAAAGTGCTATAAGGATTAATGTCTGCCGTTTTTCTTTTACATTGTGGCCAGGACTTAATGTCTTTGAATTAATCTGCAGTTCGCTGACGGTCCCTAACAGTCTTGGCTGGATTTTTTTTTTTATTGTAAAAGGCACAGCCATAGTGGTAAATTACTCTGGCACAGGATCAGGGTTCCTGGTAGCGTCCCATGCTGCTCTGCTCCCATGGCTGCCCAATCACAGTGGCATTGCAGGCAGGGCGGGGGTGGGAGCGGGGGTGGGGGGGTATGGATCCTGCGACGTGGAAGCTACATATTTATGCTCTCATTTAAGGGGGCAACGGAATACGACCACGTTTACTCAGCACGTGAGAATCTGTGCAGGGACTTGCATAGGCAGTGTTTCAGCTTTATTAATACTACATGGGCATATTTACCAAACCCATGTGAGTTAAGTTCCTAACTCAGCGGCACGGATAGGGACCCTACCAGGCTGTTGGCCAGGAACTACCTGGGCACTAGGTCATAAAGCACATTTCAAAAACGTGATGTGTTAAAGTCCTGCGCGATGCATCGGTAAGTATGCATGAACACAAATTAATAGTCTGACCTCACTGTAATCTTCAGATGCTAAGGAGTCAATGTGTTTTTAGTCTTGACTTGCATCAGGTCTGCACCTTCACCTTTAAGTTGAGGGATGGTGGTTTGTGGTGAAGTAATTCAACCAATAGAGTTTTAGATAAGCTTAAGTTACCGGAACGGGCACGAGGCTGTAGATCTTTCTGTTGGGCCAGACGGACAGTATTGCAGTCTTTAGCTGCAGACGTTAGCGCGTACAATAACAGGTACCTCCGTACTTCGTTGTCACGGTAGCATCGCCGTGGCACCCAGGGAACACTTTGGCACAGTCACTGCTCCTCGAGTAAGCTGTGTGGAAGAGGAGGAGGCGTGTGCCGTGCCCTGCTGGTTTGCCCAAGCCAAATGCTCAATTACGGCCGAGCATGGAAGAAATCAAACCTGCCGCTCTATCATCCAGGCCCAACAAAGGTCACTATCCCCATCCTCTTGCCCTCCATGCATTTCCATAGCAACCAGGCTTAGTATGTTTAATTCATGTCAGTTGGCCCTCGAGTGCAGTAGGTCAAACAACCGAAGATGAAAGACATTCGAGGGTAGGCTGCATCAGGACTTGCACCAGGCAGCACAATCACAGGTAACAGTAATACGTAGTGGGTTGGGTTCATCTGATCTTCAACAGATACCTGAGTTCTAGCTGTCGAATCATTAAGCCAAGTGGGGACCTCCTGTAGAGCAGGGAAGCTCGATTGGGGGAGCGGGGCTTAGCACGTGCTGCCCAATCAACTTTAAGTACCGAGCGAGGGGGATGAACTGCCGACAGGTGGGGGAGCGACTGAAGTTTCTCGCACATGTAGGGGGTGGAGCTGGGGGCATGGCTGCTGAGACTCTGCTTGGGGGGGTAAAATCGCTGCTTCGCTAGTCACACCATCCTGTCCCTTCACGCCTCATTTATAAATAGGGATGGCTGATTGTCATTTGGTTTCCTGGGGCCTTCGGGAAAAGACGTATCGCATAGAACACAACAGCTGATTTATTTTCCCCCCTCATGCTTAGCTTCGTTCCTGTGTTTTTGGCCAGGAACCGAGTTCCTGTGTTTTTGGCCAGGAACCTTGAGTTCACGGAATGTGATTAATTGTAAAATTACGTGTGTAATTGTAAAATTATGTGATTAATCACGCAAAATAATTGTACTGCAATTGGCAGTGATGGAAAAGGAAATTATTAGTTTAGTTGTCTCTTCTTTGCAGTTATTTTTTTCTAACTGGGGGGAAAAAAATAGCCCTGTTGGGGGGCGGGGGGTTGTTAAGGCTGAGTCTCATTTCAGCTGCTTGCTCTCAGAACACCAAGGAGAGAGGCCTCCAGGAATGTGAATGGACCATCACTAAGCCTCCGTAGTGCCCCCCCCCCCCCCCCCCCCCCCCAAATGATAGGGATACATGGGACGGCATTGCATCACCATGGCAATATACCTCTGCTCAACTCAAACGCAGCCTGTGATTCTCAGATGAAAAAGTATTAAGATTTACCCAGGAAATCAAGGTATTGAAATTTACCAGAGGAGAAAGCTGAGTCTTTGAAATGTAGAAGGCTGAGCATGGGGCTGTCGGGACGATTCAGTGTAGATCCTCCTTTCATCATCTGGAATCTTCCTCGATGCTGAGCAGGGTGGGGAGGGAGACGGCCGGCTTGTGGAGTGCTGTTATGGGCCCGGCTCTCCAGCCCCTGAGGGCGACCCGCAGCGAGTCCCAGGCCCCCAGGCCACTGCGCACTGTAAGGCCCCCCCCCGAACCCAGAGCAGCAGGTGGCTGCTTTACAAGCAGGCAGATGGCAGCTCTGTAAATGCATGTCCTTGGCAAATACACAGGGACCAGCAGGCCATACTGCACCTTGTTAAAAGTTGTCGGCCATGTTTATTTGCTTTATTTAGATAGTGTGCTGGATTATTTTGTGGCTTTGCAGTAGATCAGTGGGTGTATTTTATTTGCATTTGATTTGCATTATTTGCATTTGCACAACTACAGGTATATCGGGATTCTTCTTTTCACACATCCAGTCCTGCTCTGCTTTTCGAGACACACAGGCATACAGCTGAGAGCAGCGAAGCTTGGGGTCTGAGTGCGGGGTCCAGCCATTTATCTGGCACCCCTGGAGTATTTTGGGGAGTTAAGGGCCTTGCTCAAGGGTCCAATGGTCATTTGGCTATTCTGCCAACAATGTGATTGGAACTAGCAACCTTCTGGTCATAGGCACCACAGCCCTCTACTGTCCTCAAGTTTATGCAGAGATATTCAGTTAGGTGTGTTTGACCCCAACCTGCGATGGATCGATGCAAAGCCGTATTTTTAATATATACACGTCCCGCCCCCTATATTCAGATGTGCTCACAATGTCCTCCCCAATATATTTTATAATCAGTGGTGGAACAACTGTACACTGGACCTGCGGGGAAAAAATGGACTGTGCCCCCCTCCCTTTTCAAATTCACACCTGAAATTTAAGTAGCCTCCAAATATCATTCCCATCATGCATTGCAGTAGTTTCCACAAACATGCTTTTTTCATCAAATGCACGCCTCAAGAACATGGTTTGACTACAAAACATTACAAACTATTACATGTCTTTTTTTTAAGTATTGCACCAAATATATATATATATATATATATATATATATATATATATATATATATAATTTATTATTTTTTTTTTTGTGTTGACTGCAACCATAATGAGACTGTTTACATTAAAATGAGAGATATAAAAGTAGGATATCTACATAAGTTTGTAATGGGGTATACTGTCCAAATATATCTGTGTAATATGTATGATATTAGAGCCTTATTCTTCATGGATGTTTTGCATATATGTCAGATGTGCAGTAAGTATATATCACTGCAACCAGGAGCCGAGTGGGAGGGGCAATGTTGAGTGGGAGGGGTTTATAATGAAGGTTCGGATATCAGATGATAAGTCTCCTCCTTATAAACCTCTCCCATGTTGCAGCAGTATGCCTCTGGTCGAAGGGGGGGCCCTCGTTGTCGCTAGGGGAGGCTGGTCCCTGGGACGGCTGCCCCGCTTAGCACTCCACCCCTAATTATAATTACACCCCCCCGTAATGCTGACTCCACAGTTACGGCCTTGGACTGGTGCCCCCTCCAGGGTATTCCTTGCCTTGGAGGGGGGGGTTAGGCTTCAGACTCCTGTTAATGATGTTAGCATGCCTGGGGGGGGCAACCAGTTGACCTTGGACCCCTGGAGGGTTTTTTTTTCTTCCTGCTTAGGTTGTTGGTTCCTCTCCTCCGTTGTCGTCTGGCCTCCTATAATTTCTTCATCTCCCTTTTCCCCATTTTTTGAATTATTCTGTGTAAGTCACAGCACCTCCATGTAAAGCGCCTTGGGGTGACTCTGTCGTGAAAGGCGCTATATAGAACTGAATTGAATTTGCACAACAGCAGACCCTGTGCTGTGTCCCAGACCAGGTTCTTAGACCCAGATTCTAAACCGCTCCGCCCCCAGCCGCCCAAGCAGCTACAGCAGTAGCCGTCATAAATCCTCCACCTGCACACCAGACGCTTTATCAGCCGCTAACCTGGGTGCAGGCGTCTGCCACCGTTTACAGTCTCTTTCTCGCCCCATAACATCGACGGTATATGAAGTGGCAGCCGAGTGTTTCTTCGGAAAAAAGCATCTGTCATGTGCGATGAAATAGCAAAGGTGCCTGGTGGATTGGTGCCCCGCGGCCTCAAGCCGCCCAGGGTCACGGGGTCGATTCTCACTTCGTGTGTGGGGCTGACTTGTGTTTCCTCTGTTTGTCCGGTCTTCTTCACTCGTACCTCTGAAGTGCCTCTTGTGTGTGATCGTATGCCTTGCGATGGATGGACATGGCATGCAGGTCGTCCCCTACTTTGCGACTTGTGCTTCCTATGAATGAGCTGCAGGCTTGTTGTGGCCTTGTGCAGCATAATTGGTTATGGCAGTGTTTCCCAATCCAGTCCTCGGGGACCCACAGCCAGTCCACGTTTTCGCTCCCTCTGAGCTCCTTGTCAGACAGTCCCAGGGAGGGAGCAAAAATGTGGACTGTCTGTGGGTTCCCAAGGATGGGATTGGGAAACACTGGGTTATGGAAAATGGGTGAATAATAAAAGGGATTGATTTTTTGTAGCCTGTACTCTCAGTCATGCTCGGTTTACATGTTCTGTCCTCATCTATATGCGCTGAAGTCGAAGAGAGTTTGAGAGATCAAGGACTGTGAGTTTTTTTTTTTCTTTTGCTTTAGATAATAATTCAGGGGAACCGCAGACAAGGCCGGGGAGCGTCGCCGTGACGACTGTCGCCATTGTGACAGTTAGCGTGCGTCGGGAGAGGTTTAGTAAATATTATAATTTTGTTTATATAACCAAAACGACTCGCGAGGAGCCCGTTTCATGCCGGAGAGGCTGTCGAGGGCAAACTGTTTATTCGGCGCACTTTGCAAACCGGCTTGGTCTGGATCCGCGAAGCGAGTGAGAGAGTAGGAGAGGTAGCGTGATCAGACATGGGAAATTGTTCCGGTCTCTTCAGGAAAGCTTCAGAATACATGAGTACCTCGAACGTGTCTGTAATGCTGCTGGTCTGCCTGCACCAGCTCTAGTTTCCTTTGGCACGAGTATTTAGGTTCTTTTCATACATCACACTCTGCTTTCCAGTTGCATTCATCATAAAAATAATATATGATTAATGCGTAATGCAGGAAATGAGCTCGACTCATATAGAAATTTTAGCTCGGGGCTAAAACATAAATCTGTATGAATATCTGAGCAGCAAGGCACTGTGGCAGTTTGTGACAAGGCACAATGACTAAATGATTACAGTGGATCTATGATCTGCAGTATCCGTCATGCTGTATCTCCCGCTGTTTGCCATATTTGCTTTGCTGGTAAGCCCATTGGATAAATGCTTATACAATTAGACATGTACTCTTTTGGGTTTTGTCAGTGCACGCATTGAAATACGGCTTTTTTATCGCTTTGATTGAGGTTCGACCGGGTTTCTGGTCTGATAATTTTAACATGTGCCTGGTACTTCAGGTTACAGACCCGGCATGTCACGGCGCACCGAACACGCCCCCTCTTGTTTAAACAGGGCCCACGGAGCTGAGTGCACAAACACACCTAATGTTTGCTCTTGTAGGCTTTGACGTGGCCGGCGCCCTAATTACACCGACCTGCTGACGGCAAGGAGCAGGACAAACCCGCCGATATTTTAAATTTAGGGATGTTTTAGTGTCTAAGGCTGGATGTGTTGCGGGTTCCCTCCCTGGTTCCTCTCACAATCCAAAAGCACTTTACATTTTAGGTGATCTGGTGTCTCTGATTTCCATGATTTTGATGACAGTATCACGTTTGCCTGCACAGGTGCCCTGCCAGGGGTGTCACCTGCCCTGTGATCTTGTGCCTGATTAGGGATCACGAGCGTCGGCTCGAAGCCGAGGATGGGAGAGGTATCAGCATGTCCTGAGAGCTTATGCGAAGAAAGATCAGCAAAGTCTTGTGTGTTCCCCAAAGCAGAAGGCAGCACTGGCTTGCTGGCGAGCATGAGCTGGTGTCTGTCGACTTGAGGTGGCATCCCAGAATTCCGCTGGGCGTCTTGGGGGGGGGGGGGGGGGGGGGGGGGCAGTGAATCACCGTGTCCCATACAGGGTGTCCCCTGCCTCGTGTCCTGTGACTCCCGGGATCGGCTCCAGGCCCTGTACAGGATAAGCAATTACGGAAGATGGATAGATGGATGCAAGGATGATTAGGAGAATAAAAGCACCGATGCGGCGATCTGGACGACTGACTCCGCCCCTTTAACATCTAAATGGATTTCTGACGCATGAACCAGCTCATTAATGGAGTTTCTCTTTAAGAAGGGGGGCCTTCCTGCTGCCCAAAACTGTGCAGTGACCAGTGAAGGGGGCTGGTCTGTGCGAGCAGGATGCCGGCCCCCGGTGACAGTCCCGCTGTAGTAGATCATCCCGGAAGCTGTGACACTCTGTCCCTTTAAATAAACACGCTCTTTACCCAGCCGTAAGACCAAGGTGTTCCAGTCACAACAGCAGTACAACCCATTTTTAACTGATGTCACTAAAACCACTACTGGGTTGCTTGGTTGCTTGGCTACAAATGCTTGGTTTAATGCCGTAAAGATTTGATTGCCAATTCAGAGAACCAATCAAATGCTTGCATCACTGCTTGAGCAGGATGGTGCTGATAGTATTGCTGATTTTAGGCCATGCTGGGACAGTGCCATGCCTCAATTCTGACAGAGAGATCAAAAACACGTTTATTGGTCATTACTCGGCTTTTTTCTGGGGTTGATACCGAAGCTGGGTGTTTGGAGATTTTGAGCTGGTTTTTAACTGTGGGCAGTTGCAGTGTATATGCACGCGTAGCACTGTGTGTCGCTGTGCATGTTCACATGCGCGTGAGATCAAGTACGCATACATGTTTGCGCATCAGATGCGCACATCCATGCGTGTGTCTGCTGCTGGCGTGTCCACCGATGGGGGGTGAGAGGCCAGGGGGCAGTGTAACAGGGGAGGCGACTGGGTGATATAAACAGACCCCCACTCCAAACCACTGAGCCTTCAGGCCTATCCCCCCCCCCCCCCCCCCCGCTGCCGATGGGGTGATTAATATTCCTTGTGCTCCTTCCCACTGTGCAGATGACGCCCGTCCTGGTCGTGTCCCGCCCCCGCATCGCTTTCCACCCCCGCCACGGGGACCGCATCTGAACTGTCGCCGTCGACAGCAGGCACAGCCTCACAGGCAGTGTGTACCTGGCTGGGGCATATTGGGATGGGTGGGGGGCATGACGAAGAAGAGGGTGTGTGTGTGTGAATGTTTTAATAATCCACGAAAAGGCTCGCCGCATCCGCACCGGCCCGCGCTCGCTGCTAATTAGAATTCCTGTACTAGCCTGGGGTGAGCGATGCACGATGTCTGGAAGGATTAGCGGATAAACACGACAGATGAACGCAGCAGCAGGCGGCGGGCAAAGTCTCCAGGCATAACCAAACGCTCCCAGATATGGCATGCTGATGGATTGCATCAAGTTGCGCCTCACGGTCCCTTCTCGGGTCTGGTAAAAAAAAAGAAAAGGTTGTCAGAAAAGCGATCAGCTATTGATTAAGCTGTGACACCCCCCCCCACCCCCCAGGCTCAGTTTGATGAGGTTTTTCCACCCGCTGAGGCTTTTATTACCAAACGTCATCACGCCGCTCGGCATATTTATGGTTAATTAAAAGTGTCGTTAAGCCCTCGGGGCTCTGCTACGTTTTCTTGTGGATCGTTCAGACGGTGGCTGCCCAGCATTGTCACACGGAGCTTGGGGCCTGGAGAGGGGGCTGTGCTGCCCCGCAGCGCCCGGCCACAGTGCTCGGCGTCCCCTAAAGTCTGCCCATCGCTTGAATGAAAGCTGTGAGTCGGCCGTCACCTGGAAAGCTGCCCGATCTGTGAAATACTCACACCTGCAAATCCAGGTGCTGTGGCTCGCTGCCCAAGCAATGAGCTTGGTTAGTACAGAGTCAGAGGCTCCCCTCTCTCCTCCCCAGCTCGCCCCCTTGTGGTGTGATTACACACTCCTGGTTTATGTCATGAACTTCACTGTTTTCACACTGTGTGTGTTGTTGACTACAAATCATTTTCAGCAGCGGGGCATTTAAGTTCAGCGTCCTGCCCCATGACAGCAAACGATTTCGCCTCCATTGGGGTGATGATCCCAGTGGGCGGGCATTCTGCTGTTTTCAGCCCATGGATTGGTTCGCTGCTGCAGTGCCCTGCCTCTTCTGCCCTGCCCCACTAGCCATGCCCCACCCAATCCTGCTCTATCTCAGTCACCAGCAGGATATGGGGGCTTGTCCTATAGTGATAAATATCTTCTCAGGGATGAACAAAGTCTGCTATTTGTATCTCTACGTAGCTCTGAAATCAGGCCGTTTCCATTGCTGCCTCACAGAGCCCCTTCATCTCTTTTGGATGGTACTTTTTATTCACACTTGTGCTTTGTTCTAATCCACCTGACGTCTAGACAGATTGCAAAGCCCGGCCGTACCTGTATGACGTCGCTCTGTGTTTAGGTTGCATAGCAACAGGTGCCTTTAATCTAAGAACCTTACAGAGTTTACAGAGCTACCCTGACTCGCTGTGGTAATGGTCACCTTGCAATCAGATGTTCCTCTATACTGGCTGTGCTAGTGATTGGTCGCAAAGCCAAGGGTTCCTGTTTTTAACTATTAGGCCCCCTACTGGCAAGAAAGTAGTGTACAGGTGTCATTGGTTAATTTTCCATGATCCATGGAACCTATGACCCATGCTGTTACCCAGAGGAAAGAGTTTCAAAATTACCTACGGAATGAATATAAAGTGGACTGATTGAACAAACAATGAACAAAGAACAGCATGTAGACTAAATATTTTGACCTGCTCACCAAAACAAAGGTGGGAACTCCGTGACACCAGGAAGTGCTGCCACCTACAGGCCTCTGATGGTATTTCTTTCTCCCTGCTTTCCAGGCTGCCTGTTTGAGGATCAGCTCTGCTCCCCGTATGAGATATGCACCAACGGTAAGTCAAACGCGGAGGCCAGACCTCCTCAAACACATCATTTGGCGCCGCCGGTGTGCCCCAAACGCTCTGCTGATGGCCGAGGAGGCTCGCGGGAGGCCGTGCACTCCATCACGCTGTCATTCCAAACGGAGAGGGAGGATAAAGGCAAAAGAATTAACCTGAGCGGTCGGATGTGATTAAATCTGTGCAGCGGGGAAGCCAGCAGAGATGGACCGGCTGGATTTGGAGGCAGGCGGCGATCGGTGGAGCTGCTCCGTCCCACTCGGAACAATTTGCCCACTCATTTCCTGCCCTGTTCAGCCTGGCGAAGTGGCTTGAGGTTTCCCTTCAAAGTCTGGTTCTGTGAATCACAGGCTGTGGGACGCGCTGCTCCTGCCCATTTCTGAGCCCTCGGTGCTGGACTGCGGCCGCCGCCGCTGTCTAACTCACTACTATCACTCCCAATATTATCGTGACCTTCTAGTGTTTCATCTGCTGATGTCAGAACCTGCCGGTGTTTCAGCCTCCTATTGTCTGTCTTATAACCTTCCGGTGGTTTATGTCCTGTGGGCTTTGAAGCAGAATCAGAACGATCTCTATTGGCCACGTGTATTAAACATACAAGGAACTGTATGGTGGCTGAACAACCTGCAAGACAATTTAGTAGTATGAACATTTTGCACATGCTTTTCACACTCTACTCTCTACTGATGCAGTTCTGTAATTTGCTGGTGTTACAGTTTATAACACCAGAAGGTTGTAAGTACTGTGACTTGCTATTATTATAACTTCCCAGTGTTATGAACCTGTTCTGTTATAACGCGACAGTGTTTTGACTTGTGTTACAGCCCGCTACTATGATAGCCTTCCTTTGTTATAACCCGTTTGCAGTGAAACTTTCTGGTATGGTAACTTCACAGATGAAGTTTTAGATAGTAAGACGGGTAAGTAGATTCTACGGGGAGATATAAAGTGAGAAACGCTCACCAGGAAGCGCACGGCCCGAATCCGATTCGGAAAGCTAAGTGTGTTCATTAGGCATTAGGCATTAGGCTCGTGTGTGACAGGGCTGCGGTTTCCCTTCCCGCCGTTTCTCTGTGAAACCGCGGCGTGCCGATTGATGAACTGGGGCGGATGCTGTGTCACGTCCCTCAAGGACTAACCTGCTTTTTTTAGCATCTCTCCGCTCACTCACTCTTTGGAAGGGCTCCCCTGGGAGGACGTTTCCCTCCTCATGCTGCCTGTAAGCAGCTTTTAGCTTGTTGTCAGTAACTTCTTAGCGCTGCTGGGCAGCCAATCATTCAGACTTATGCAAATCGGGAAATAGAATAATTAGACTTTCTCCTGCTCAGGTGCGTTCAGCAGAGAAGCAGGAAGAAATTGTGTTTGACAGTATCCTACAGCTTCCACGACATCCCTGACAGGTTTACTTTTTGAAGACAACCCTCACGCCTCTAAAAAAAAAAAAAAAAAAAAAAACATAATTGTGCTGATGGGCTGCCTAGCAACAGCGGGAGATGGTGCAGAGTCAGTTGGCATGGAAACAGCCAGATCCTCTGTTGTCTCCCTTGTGTTGTCTTGGCTCAGGTCTGGTCATGGGACATTAACGGCAGGTTCGTTTGACATAGGTGGCCAGGTCTAGGATTTGTAGGTAGCAGGGGGCACAGCGTGGATTGAGGACACATATTATGTCATGTCAGTGAGGCAGGTGGCCAATTACCTTTTGACAAGACAGTTGGGGGAAGACCTAGAACAACCGAATCGAGTCCAATACACAGAACAGCATATGAGGCATCACTGATGTTGATCTTTCAGATGCAAACTAATACCTGCACTTCTCATGTAGCCTTACAACAGGTATTTTTCCTGAGGGGTCTGTCAATAGCCCAACTTCTGAGGGAAAAATTTAATGCTTAGTTAGCTTCACTGCCACAGTTAATGCAGTTCAACGCAGTCAGCTTTTTTCCCCCCTCCGCAGTTCCCATGGTAGGATCGGATAAGTGCTTTCGATGAGATGCGCACTCCCGGATTTCAGGAAATCGCAGGAGATCGGGATTACGTACGGGCCTTCCCTGAAACCCAGCTCGGTATTCCTGGGATGGCGGGACCTCTGTACTGTCAGGCGCCGGTCCATTCTTATGACATCGACTTTTGCCTCAGAGTGCATCCCGCGGCTTCTAGAGGATGAAACAAATTCTGCTAAATGCTCGACCGCGCTGCGCCCCGCTCAGGAAGATGGAGCACTGTTCATTTCCCGTGACTCCCAGCAGCTTCGGAAATCTATTGTGCTCCTCCGTTCCCTGAGCAAACCCATTGTGTTAATGGCAATAACACTCCTACAGCATGTTAGCGAAAATCTGCCCAGCGGGAGACCCACAGCTACCCACGGTGCGGCTCTAGAACAGAACAGTGATGCTGTGTGTTTGTACCCCATCGTTTCTTCATGAGACACACAGAGACGTATACAGGTGACAGCAAGACTGAGGGTCACAGTGCAGTTGGCCAGTGTCCAGCACCCCTGGAGCAGTTGGAGTTAAGGGCCTTGCTCAAGCTCATGTGAGGTTTACTTACACAAAAATGTTCTGAGGGCAGAAGGAATAATGATTGGTTCAGAGATAACCAATCATATTGAATAGGAGGTGGGTCCAAGCAACTAAAAGGGGCAGGGCCAACCAATCAGATGTCTTGGTCCCGCCTTCTCTAGTTGCTTGGACCCACCTCATCTACAACCTGATTGGTTCAGAAACATAACCAATCATTTTTTTACTACCGCCCCTAGAAAATTTTTGTGTAAATAAAACTTCCATGAGCCTTGCTCAAGGGCCCAAAGGTAGCATCACTCGGCTGGTCGCTGGTCGAGTTGTAAAATATTTCAGAGGGGGTGTTGGAGATGTAGGGGGTACCTGAGGATAATATTTTGCCTATGATAAATTTATCAGGTGGGCTCTGGTGGGTACAATGATCACAGGGTCCGAATTAAATTGTGTTTCGCTCCGGAGCCAGTTGAGTATCCCAATGTAGTAAGTTTATCTCTATGGGAGTTACAACCACACAATATTGGAGGGTGTATTTTTAAAGGGGATGGTTTTTGTGCATTTTTTAATGCCGTTCATGTGCATCCCGTTACAGCTCGAGCCCTAACCCTAACCACAGTTTTATAACATACCGAGTGATGGGCTGGCCCTGTTCCGCCTGTACAGAAGCCAAACACGGCCAGCGCTAGCCGAGACAGAGTCCGACACCTGGTTCGCCATTCCATGTTTAGCTCTGTTTAGCGATGCTGGGTAGCTCCTGTTACTCCGTCAAACAGGGAGCAAGGCACTTTCTCTGCTCTACTGAACTATCAAGCTGCGTAAACGGTTCAACTGTCCCATCGCTATGGATGGAAGCACATATTAAGGCATAAGTGATAAATAGGCACCGAGAGCCATCTTATTCCCTCGCCGCCCCTGGTCACAGTCAGCCAATGGTGGCTGTTTCTGCACCAGGCTCTGTGTCACAGGTGATGGTGCTTTAAATGGAGCGCTGATCCTTGACAAATGTTGCCTCTCAAGCTCTCCGTAGGTTTGTATATTTGTCCTAATTCAGCTAGTGCTCCATCCACATGATAGATGTGTAATGCTTCCGCTTCGTGGAACGGGATGATGTTTGTCAACTGCAGACATCATTCCAGTCTCCACCTTGTGGCCATTTTCGTGTATTACATCATTTGAAACGCCAAGAGACGAAAATTGTGTAAGTTACACTATCTATAATTGTGGTGATTTTTTTTTATATATAAATGTGAATTACGCACTTGAACGAAAGGACTCAAACCATACGCGAAAACAAGCAAGCAGGGATCTATAGAGCATTCTAATTACCAAGTAGCATATTAATACAGAGTTTATTTCAGATACTATTAGCATTTGTCACCGCTGGTTATCGCATAATTTTGTTTCTGGAGAATGAAAATGATCCTGCTGTTTTTTCGCTGGACCTCTAATGTAATATATGCCGTGAATTATTATGACAGCTTAGTCAGCCTCTCGGCGGCCGCTCGGCGCCTTTGGCGGGGATGTGCGACTCACTCAGCGGTGAAATGGAAACACTCCGGCGCCGACTTCTGTGCAGCATCCGTAACCGACACTTATCACGTTTGGGTCTTTTATATCTACATTACACAAAAAAACGTTTTCTACTTTTGTTTAACGTATAGCATTTAAATAAGGCGTTTTAACGAAATCAGTAAGACGTGTGATACAAACAATCATGAATCGAGTAATAGACCTGACCCGTGTATTAAAACATGGATCAACCCTTTTTAAACCAATGAAATGTGGTTTAAAATACATCCCATCAGGGGATCCCCTAATAGTGATGCGTGGTCTTATAGTTAAATAAGGACCGGGTTGTTTTAATACCTTTAATAATCTTTAATATTTTTGGCTCCGAAACGTCTCTCCGGATCCATCTTTTAAACGACTGCATATGACTTGATTTCCGTTCATTGTGGTTAATTGCACCTGGAAGCACAGACACATTAACCCCGGCGTGGAACCGGTAATGCAAACTATAAGGTAAATTTGATGATAAAAGTCTCTGGCCAAACAGCGGAATTACCCCTACTCCTAATAATAATTATTGGTTTGATTATTTATTGTTATATATACGGATCACTCCGGGATATGCTGCGGACCACCCGCGACCATGCGGTTACAGAAGATGGATGGGTGGATGGATGGATATTAGGATAAGAATCGCGGCTTATGTGGCTTCATTCCAACTTCTCGTAGAATTAACCCGGGCGCCACATCGCATTTTTGACTCGGGTGGCTTAAAATTTTAATTCGATACAATCGATTAAATAGAAGGTAGACATGGTAATAATTCATCGACTGAACTAATGATCGCTGTGTAATGTTCATTGTGCGGTGCAAAAATAGACGGAGCATCGGCTATTTATTTTAACTTACGACATCAGTCTGAGCATCACCGGCGCTTGTTTTAAGCCCTGAGTTTGATTTGAACTGTACACTCATTAAATCAGCTATACGTTCATTAGATCGGCAAATTAATTAACAGCTAAGCTGAAAGAAACGCCAACATACGCTGTCAGTTTCTCTGCCTTGGATTTGAAAAAGTAGTACTTTGTCCGATCATAATTCTGTGTAACAGAGCGAAGCATCAAAGTGAGTGTTTTTAAAGTCTTTAACTGCTTTTATGTAGGTATAATATATTTAAATAGTCATGCAAATTGTTAGGCAAAACTAAGAGATAATGGATTGTAGTGGCCTTGAGGGAGGGGTACAAGCGATGATGATGACGATGATGATGATGGGGAAGAGTTATGGCCACGGGGAGGCGACATGGAGCAGAGTTCAAGCGGCCCATCGCAGAGAACAGCAGAGGAGCGCAGAAGGCTGTAAAAAAAACAGGAGACAGAAGGTCCGCGGATCGCAGCACAGCGAAGCGGGGAGGCAGTGACGCTCAGCGCGAGTGGAGACAGACGGCAAGGCGAGGGGGTCGGCGCGGAGCGGCGGGCGTGTAGGCCGGCGTAAGCCAGCCGCGGCTGGGCTGTCGGAGAGCTGGGTGGAGGTGGAGGAGGAGGAGGAAGAGGAGGAGAGCAAATGCCTTTCTATAGATAGAACAGACAGGAGTGCTGGATGACGACCGGGAGGCTGTGTGCTGTGTGTGTGTGTGTGATGCAGGTCTGGTACACAGATGTCAGGCATGAGGAAAATAAACCAGCTGCCCCCCCCCAAACACACACACACACACACACACACTTCCTGTCGTCATGGAGCCTGTTCATAACCCCCAGCCTCGCCGGCGGTACTGACCAGGCCCGGGCAGATCTCATAATCACTTTATGTTTCTGGCATCATAATAGACCTACAGAATGACAGTGATTACTTTGGATTTAATCGTTAAAGTAGGAGTTTGTCCGAAGGAACAGGGAGGTGTATTAGAAGGGTCAAATCCTCTTATTCACTCCTGAGCTCCAAACCGATCTACAGGCACTGACTCCTGGTCCAATTCTGGGCTCTCATTTATTAACCGTTCATACTCACATTTTTACATTTTTATATTCCCAGTCACACAAACCCTTAGCAGCGGAGAAGCATATCTGTTGTAAACCGGTTGGCCAAGACCCTGCGTAACTCTCACACCACAATAAACAAATAGAATTTTCTAGTTGTATTCACACAGTGAGTCCTGGCAGCACACACTAAGGACAAGGAATCATCCCTAAGTCATATGAGGTCTATGTCCAAAAACGTAATATGTCGCTGTCACTAAATATATGTTTTACAGGACAGCTGATGTGTTTGGCTCAGTTCCTTTTCAGCAACATTCACTTGTCGGTCCATGTCAATGTTCGAAGCCACGTCACATGCTGCAGCCAGCCAAACTCAACCTCAAAATTACCTTACCTATTTCTGATCGCCCGGCCTCATCCATGGGTGGTGGAGCCGCACTGTCAATGTCACCAGCGGGAATGATTCCTGTTATGTTACGGACATTTCGCTTATGATGGCAGGTACGTTACCATCCTGAGGTGACACTGACGCGGTACATGGGCCGCCCCCTGCGGCACAGACGTGGAATCTGTGGGCCGTGATCCTTCTTTCTGGTCATTTTCTGGTCGTGTTGCTTCTTCCTCACCTGTCCCGTCTTCCTCATTACAGGAGACAGCATTAACTGCACGTGTCACCTGTCACCTTTACAAGGTTCTTCTCTGCGACAGGCCACTGGTACCGTAAAGGTACCAGGCAGCACCTATTTTTTTTTCTCCATTATGTCTATCAAAGCTTTCACCTCGTTCTTGGTTAAGTTTGTTTTTTTTCCCCTGCTTTACTTTTTTTAAATAACAAAAACAACTAGTTTCTCATTAGGAAAATTCCAGTTACAAAACAGCAATACAAGTGTATAGTGCAAAATATATCACAAACAGAAATAAGGATATAGGAGTATATGTTTCAGTTTCTGCAACATGTTCTCCTACTGTGCAGTTTGACGTGTTATGCAGTAGCGATATGCCCATATATGGTTATTGAGGGCGTTTCTTATTTAAATTACGCAGGAGTGATACATCCCGATTGGCCTCTGTACCAGTGATTCATATGCATACATCTAGGACTTGTTCCACACAAACTTTGATAATTGAGACCCCTGGTTCCCCACAGCCCTGTTGTTTGTGTGTTGTGGAGTTCCACTAAGGAGTCTGTGCCATTTAATTCCATGGATGCTCTCTCCAGATCTGCTGGCTCCACCCCCACGTACTTTCTGTGAGTCAATCCATTGCTCTTGCATCTACTCAGCCTGACTCCGTTATCGACTGTACAGCCTGGATTAGGAGCCTTGGGAGGTCGCTGTTCCCACTCGGCCCCCGGGCCGCTCCCAACCGGAGCCCCTGATGTATGTTTACTGACAATCCTGTTTTCCTTCGTGCCTTAGAGTTAAGATGGCTACTCTTCCCCTCATAGAGAGCAAAGAAATAATTATACTTTTTTTTTTTGTAGATTGAACAAACAGAAAATGGTCTGAAATATAAAAAGCCATCTGTCACAGACAATTTGCCAGCGGCTTGAAATAGTCAGCATTGTTTTTTCATATGTAAAAAAAAAAAAAAAAACGTGGCAAGCTGTGAATCGCAGAGGGATATTTAGCACAGTGCCCCCGGTGGCCGTGAGCGGAGGCAGATGGAGCAGGCTGTTTGTCTGTCTGAGAGGCAGTCAGGCCTGCTGGTCATGGGGTCACTCCCGTTAGGGATTAGTCAATTACTTTAATTAATGAGTTGCTGAGGACATGCTTTTTTTTCTGTACACAGGTGGATTAATTTAAGATGGATGGGGGGGGGGGTTCGTTCATGTCCAGGGGTGAGGCAGCCTGAGGTGACTTATTATCAATCAAACGTAACCCTGACTTCTGTTTCTTTTCTCCGGCCCAGAACAGACGGCCGGTTGCTCATGCCTTAGTCCAGCCTCGTCTCCACGACCTAACGCCTGTTTTGTTGTCACGTGCGTGTT
Source organism: Brienomyrus brachyistius (assembly GCF_023856365.1). NCBI lineage: Eukaryota > Metazoa > Chordata > Actinopteri > Osteoglossiformes > Mormyridae > Brienomyrus > Brienomyrus brachyistius. The sequence continues at coordinate 13,886,895 of NC_064536.1, forward strand.
CCCTTCTGCTGATCGGATTACCCCACCCGCCCCGCCCCCGCACCACCACAATCTCCACACCCCCTCCCTTACCCCATATCCCATGATTCCTTTCGCTCTCTGTTGCCTACAGCAAGTCTTCTAATTATCGAAAGCTGATTGCTAGTGTGTTACGTAAACGGAAGCAGCTGCCTGACAAACCTTGCGTTTTCCTTAAACACTCTGCCACCTTCTGGGGGAGAACAAGAAAATAAAATTAACCGGCTTCCTGACAGGGTTTGGGAAATGGCGTCCTGTGTGAGCTTCCCTACTAAGCGCCTTGCCGTTGTTATGGGCTGGTTCTAGCTGAGTCGGCTTTCAGATTCTCCTCGGCTGCAGCCCAAGCTATAAATCAAGCTGAAGAAAGCTATTATTGAACTACCGCTCCGGGAATCTCTCTGTGACAGCGGACAGAGTTAAGCATGCGTGGGGGTAATTATGACCCATCGTTGTAACTGATCCTTTCTAGAACGTTTATAACCACACTGCCAAGTTAGAAATATGCAAAAGCACAGTGATAAGAAACTATTTGTTAACCTCCCGTTCAATTAAGCAAACTGTCAGTATTATACACTCCTTATATCTTTTTATGAAATGTAATATCACAGGCCGGCGCGTCGCAGTGTGGACGGCTTCATGCGGTGAGGTGTAGGCGGCCCCGGATTGGTTCTGGCCGTCCACATCACATGGGGAGCTCGTCCCTAATTGCAGGGTGACGCTCAAAATGGGGAATACCTAAAAATAGCTTTCGCCGGGCTGATTGCAATCATTTCGCTGGGATAAAAGCTCGACCTGATTAGATGATGCCGCCTCTCACCTCGACTGCGACGGCGGCACAGGGCTCAGCCGGGCGCTCAGCCAAGGAGACGTTCCAGAACGTTCCGTCTGCTTCCAGGGGCACTCCGGTGTCCGTGGATCTCGCAGGCGCCGGCTTTTACGTGGCTGATCGAACACTGCGAGGAGGAAGGAAAGCGAGGAGGAACGGTCATGGTGGGTGGGTGGGGGGCATGAGGTGAAACCCAGCCAAGACCCCCACATGGGAGTAACTGGTCTGCCAAGTTTTTTTTTTCACTGAGGAGGGGCTTCTTGTGACAATCTCACCCCCTGTCAGGCTCGGGTCCCTCTTAGCCCCAGTAGATACATTTGCATGCTTTACAAATCCCACACAGGCTTGGATAGGCTGCTGCAGATGAGCAGGGCTTGACGTTCCCGTGTCTCATGTCTTGTCTGACTCCCCCGCTTTCCTGATTTCAGATGGAAAACGATCGTCGGCCCCCCCCTTCCGTGATGATGAGAATATAAAAATCCCCCCCCCCCAGATAGTGTCTCCTTTAGACTCTATCGTCCACCCTCCCCTCGGCCCAAAACACAATCCCCTCTGTCCCCTGAACTCTTCCGGCCTGGACAGCATCTGGATCGCGTGGCCAATCACGGCGCCGGGGAGAGCGGTTCCTTTCTGCCGCTTGTAGATAAAGCCTCCTCTTAGGTGTCGTGCTGCTCGGCTGAAACCCTGATATGATTCCGTCGGAAACGCCATCTGTCACCACCCAAGCAGAAGATCAAGATGTGCGTGACCACGCAGTTTGTCAATGATGACGTCATTTCTGAGGCCTTTGAACAGCAGGTGGCGCTGTGGTTAAAGAACTGGCTGTGTACCAAAGAAACCTAAATTCCATGGGAAGACTACAGACTCATCTTGTTTTGTTTTTTAATGAAAAATGCAGTCGATACCTTTTTAAGATATTATATATATATATTATTCAGTTCCTTTCGATTGAGTGTGATAAAAAGGTTTGGAATGACAGCCACTCAGCTGAAAGAAATGAAGTCATTAAGATGTTCGCGTCACATGATTTCTTTTTTGCGATTGAAATTTTGCTCATTATGTGTGTTTTGTTTTTCACCTGAATGCGATTTCACACATTGCATGTTTTCACTGTTTTCTATGAGTGAGATTTCTCATATTGTGTTTTTTTCGTGAGTGGGATCTGACTATGATATTTTTTTTTGTTGTTTTTCTATCAGTGGGACACCAAACATTTGATACTTTAAACAAAGGGGTATTTGGTGTTATTTGCTGACGTCCTGTTTCACGGTGATCAAAGCTCGCAGCCGCATACCTGATGGGTCACTGTGTCACTGATTGATGACTGCCGTTAACTGGCCACTGCGCTGTATTAAAATGTCTGCTTCCAAGGACCCGGCTGCATGTAGAAATATGGGTGTTGGAGGTATTAGAGTGACGAGTGTGTCTCTGTCATCCCACCAATCACTTGGATGCGGTAATGGGTTTGACAGGGGGAGAGCAGTCATTACTTTTACCTGGACCACCCCAATGCTGTCCCTGGCCATGTGCTGTCCTTGTGTGGTCCCTGGCCTGTCCCTGTGCTGTCTTTGTGCTATCCCTGTGTGGTCCCTGGCCTGTCCCTGTGCTGTCTTTGTGCTATCCCTGTGTGGTCCCTGGCCTGTCCCTGTGCTGTCTTTGTGCTATCCCTGTGTGGTCCCTGGCCTGTCCCTGTGCTGTCTTTGTGCTATCCCTGTGTGGTCCCTGGCCTGTCCCTGTGCTGTCTTTGTGCTATCCCTGTGTGGTCCCTGGCCTGTCCCTGTGCTGTCTTTGTGCTATCCCTGTGTGGTCCCTGGCCTGTCCTTGTGCTGTCACTGTTCTGTATTCAATATTGTTCTGGTGTCTGTGACGGGGGCTTCTATTGAGCTTTGTATTTTTTTCTCTCTTGCAGATGGTGTGTTTGGGAGGTGCTTGCCAGTCCCAGTGACAGACCTGTACACCTACCAGGTCTCTCCAAACGTCCTGCAGCGCCTGAGGACCCTTCTGCAGAGGCTGGCCCATAGAGGTGTGTGTTGTCCATACCTCAACCATCGGATGGCCTCCACGCTGTCTCACAATCAACTCTCTGCTTCTTTAACTCTCACCCACAATAAAATATTTTCTTCGCTTAGACTCACAATACATATCTTTTGTCTTCACTCTGACTTGCAGTGGTGGACTGCTCTTACTGTACGTTAAACTCAATTTCCTTCAATTAACCTTGACTTCTTGTAGAAATAAGAGTCATCTTCAGGTGACTATGAGTGAATCTCTTTGGAGATTTTATTCTACGTGTCAGCAGAAAGCAGAATTATCCCGATTTTGAAGCTCTGCTCTGTAGTCCAGCCTCTTCTTGGGAGGGTTTGTAGATATGTGGTATTAGTGTCCTGTAGTTACCATATTGTACTGACAGGGGGCAACAAACCCCTTTACATTAAAGAGCCAGCCTTCAATTTCGTCATTGGTCTCATAATTATTATTTTTAAGCAAGCATCCATAACAGCTAAAGCTAAAAAACATAAAAAACATTACGCACATTATTTCAATTGAAAACAATATGTAAACTTTGTTGTGTGATCTGATCATTTGCTCGAGTCACATGACTAACCTTTTGCATTGATACCTAGACTCGTTATAAATGTTATTAACAGGTGCTGTGCTTTAACTCAAAGGAGGTGAAGTGTCTTCGTTAGGGAGAAAGGCTCACATCCCCAACACAGACCTCAAGGTTCTTTCCCTCACCTTCATCTCATCTGAAGGATAAGCATCTTTTTGTGGGCCTTTTTCTGACTATGCGTGATTAACGATATCTGGACCTCTGCCGTGGGGAACAGTCATTATTACTGCCAGCCGTAATTTAAAAAAGACGTGGCGATTGAGTCGTGATGCATGGCGATGCAGGTGACTGGGTGTCCTCCGTCGGAACAGCACAGCCTGTAATGTCGCTCGGTCAGATTGACCGGAGGGGGGGACAGGAGAACCCCTATTTCCCCTCCTTTGTGGAGCTTTTCTGCTGTCCTGCTAGGAGATTGGATCACAGCGGAGAGGCTGAAGCACCCCTAAGGCTGAGGCTCCACCAACGCCCCCCCCTTTGTGATCGCGAGTTGGGCTGCACGGCGTGCCTGGGCCCCATCTCCTTCGCCGCGAAGCTGCCATGATGAGAGCAGTTTAGCCTTTAGCGTTGCCGTGGGGCGGAGCTGGGCTGGGAGGGTGCCGGGGAGTCTGATCACGCCATTATGCAGCTGTCAGCCTCCGCGGAGCTACAGCTCCCCGCTTAATCACTTGAAGATGTCCGACGTGTTGGACAGAAGCTGCTCTGTGAGGTTGTTCGGTAACACTTCATTTAAAGCAGCCATCATGATGCATTATAGATACCTTCATAATGCATTTGTAAAGTATTATGAACATGGCTATAACTATATATTAAAAGGCATAGCACACTATAGCCATGTTCATTATGCATTATGAATGCTCTGTGAAACTCTCATTTATAATGCACTATAAATACCTTCATAATGCAGTACAAAGTATCCTTAATTCTTATACTGACCGTTATAATGCATTATGAAGGTAGCTATAGTGCATTATAGATGAGAGCTTCATAGAGCATTTATAATGCATAATAGACATGGCTATAATGTGTTTTGCCTATTTATAAATAGTTGTAACCCTGTTCATAATACTTTATGAATGCATTATAATGCCTTATGATGACTTTAATTATAGGGTTCGGCGGTTGTTCTTCTTGTTGGTTTTTGAATTTGCAGTCTGACATGGAATGACTTAAACGGACTGACGATGTAATTTTCTCTGCAGTCTAGTAACATGGAAATGGACTCCAACTAGACTGAGCCAATCTGAAACCAGCACGGTCACACCACCCCCACTATAGGACCAAATCAATGAACGTGAAGTACCAAGTCTGATCTTATTCTTAAAAATACCACTGTACCTCCCCAACCTGTTTGCTGAACCAAAATCTCAAAGCACCCGAATTGCGGTCTGTTCTCTGACGGTGTTCTCTGTTAGGTTCTTTGGCTTGAGGTGCTGTTCGTTATGGAAGATGCTGTTGCGTAACCCTTTCAGACTAACCTTAACTTGGAGAGTGAGAGTGCAGCTAACGATCCATCTCTGCAGGGCTGGTATACCTGTGGCTTTACGTAAGCTAAAAGGCAGAGAATTAGCGCTATTTTTAGCACGATGATCTACGAGGGCCGGGGTGATCTATTCCGAAGAGGCACTTCCCAGACACTCAGCCTCGCCTCACCGCCGTCGGAGCAGATAGGCTTAGTGAAGTAGTCGCGCCATCAAGTGCGTCGTGTTCATTACGCGGCACTTTGCACTAACGTCGCGCAACGGTCCAACGGTTGGCGATCCGCTAGACGGCCCTCGCTCCCGACGGCTTGATTAGCTCCTCGTCGGGGAGGCGTTGATTAACGAAGCCACCCTAGCGAATCCGTCCTTTGGAAATGAACACCAACATCTCCTCTGTCCCAATCGTGCTGCCCCCCTCCCCCCCCCCCCTTTTGTGCAAGATGCTTTTTACGGCTGTTGAGGAGGTGGGGGCTTTATATGCATTTTCGGCCGATGTCAGAGAACGGGATATTTCTCAGGTGATCGAGAAACATTATCCAGAGTTGCCCTAAAGAGAGAGAAGCCAGTTTTCCTCAGGTACTAGAGACTGTGTTCATCAGGGATTCTCTCTGGATCCTCTCTAGATCTACCCCTTAAGTTGTTAATATACAGATGTTCAAATGGGTGTAAGGCTTAGTGGCACCTGCTGCTCTATGTTCCTGACACTCCCCCCCCTCCACCTGATCACACGATCTGCGTTCTTGGCAGCGGTGGCAACTCGGAGCACCAAGCGACGCGGTTAGCCAGCCCTGGGCGCTGTGCCGCGAGCTTGTCGCGAGACCGTGATGGATTACAGTGACATTTAAACAAAGCCTTGCCGTTTGTCTTGCCCTGAAGGAAGGCCCCGCGCGATCCATTTAAGAGCAGTCTATCTTCCTCTGCCGCGCACCTAAGAGCTCGCTGTCTTCCCAACAAAGGGACAGCGGAGGGGGATCGGCTAATAAAGGGACGCACCTCCGCGGGAGGCATGCGGGCTGGCTACGGCCAGTGACATTTTGGTGGCTGTTTTCGGAGAATTTCCACTCGTCTGGGGATCTGCATCGTGCGAATGATAATGAGCCATAAGGACCTCTGAGACCCAGTGGAGTTCTGCTCTCGATTGCGGGGCGGTAAATTGTGTCAATAATGGAGGATCGTCTCTCCCCCCCCCCCCCACCCCCAACTCTTGCTGTCCTGAAGGTGGACGCCGGCTTGTCACCGTGAAGCGAGGCGCCCCACTTATGTCCCAGTGGATGCAATGAAATGATTGGCTGAGAAGTAGGGCAAACGTTAAGACTGCAGCATTTCAGGGGTGGTGGCGAGTGGCCGGAGGGGGGGGGGGGGGGGGGGTGGCGGCCCGGGTCCAGCTGCCCGGGCAGCACGGGGTGAGGGAGTGTTCCGCTTCCGTGGTTACGCAATGTGGGGGCCTCGGAGCAGCTTGGCAGGGGTTGCCGTTAATCTAACCGGCATGTCACACGCCGTCTGTTTAGAAAACAATTGTGCCTTTCGCCGTTACATATCCCATTAAGACAATCATTGACTGCTGCTACTTTATGTCGAGTGAATGTTAAAGCTGGATCTGTCCCCATCTGGCGAGAGCCGTGCTTGCGATGATCTATGGAGCGGTAGCGGCCGGCAGCAAGCGGCACCTCTCCCGGCCGTGTTAAATCCGCTTGGCTGCGATCCAAACTCCCAGGCTTTGGACTTCTGTGTCATGTTCAATGGTGTCATGGGACACATCTCTAACAGATCTGCATAGCTTGGCACCGTCGTCTGGTAGCCATGAAAGCAAATTTGCATACTTTATGTACACTGATGGAAAAATTGGGCTACTGAGGTCGTACCTGCATTTTCCTTTCGTCCAATTTACTTAGACGATACTTTGAGGATTCGTTTGGCAAAGACGGAAGGCTGTTGCCAGACTGAAATGTACGGGGTGGGTATTTGAGCAGTTTGAAGTGTCAGTAACGACTTCTGCGTCTTCACAAGCATGGTGATGCAATTCAGCCACTGCTGCAGATTTTTAACGTTATATGGCGATTTGTAAGGGTTTCTAAATTGTCTCATTTGAAGTGGTACCTTTTGGGCTGTGTGAGGCCCCAGTGTTTCTGCATCATAAATATAATTTCGTTGCATCATAAATATAATTATGAATCACTTCCTTGGGTATGTATGGAGTGTCAGACATGAGGAACTGTGCAAGGAGACCTTCAAACATCTGCGTGTTCTGTTATAACCTCTGGTGCAGGATTATCTTGGGAGGATGACACCACTCAACAGGCCATCGCTCAGGAGCTGTCCAAACTGCGGAAGGGTTCCTACCGATATCCAGACACCGTCTCTGTGGACGGCAGCCCCAAATCCAGGTCGGTGCTCACTGTTGGCGCAGTGTCCTTTAACTTCGCAATAAATGTTCTCTACATTGGGCGACCAGTGAATTTACTGAGCTTATCAAAAGCCTGATTCTTTAGCTGAACGAATTTGACTAGCGATCTTTTAATGTTCCTGTATAATCTTGATGGATTTATTTTTGAAATGCTTTTTACTGTTGCCATACATGCCAGCGTACATGTACATTGATCTGTAACTGATCGTACCACTGCCGAAGATTTCATGATGGGCTGGTTATTCTATGCTGAAAAAATTGGTGCTGTTCAAGTTCATCTGATGAATGTTCACGCAGAGTATCTACAGGTGCTTTGCTGAAATCAGCATGTGTGTGCTTCAGGAGGGCCAGGTTACAGGGCTGCAGGACTGATGCCAACTTCTCTGCATTTCTCCTGCTGTGACAGGGTGGCCAATCAGAACCTCAAGCCCACAGAGGTGGAGCTGGGTCGCTCTCTGCAGAAGTACCTTCAGCATGCGGGACTCCATTACCAATTGGCCACTCCCACCGGCCAGAGGCCCAAAACTGGGAGGCCTGTAAACCAGGTAAGCGAGTCCTGCCCTCATCCCAAGTAGGTAAACCTGGGTCTGCAACGAAATAGAAGGCATTGTGCTAGGCACAGAACATTCGGAACCGAAAGAATGGACCAACTTAATGCCAGTCATCAACAATGTGCAGTTTACTAAAGGTATAGCAATAGCTATAAGCTAATAGGTGAAGATTGTGAGCCAATCTTTAGTTTAAACAAATTTAAAAATGTATTGTCCTGTGTTTTTCGGGCAAACATGTCAACCTAACAGCAGTGAAAACAGAGAGTTAAATGAGAGAAAAAAATCTGTATTATTTGCTGAAAACAGCGAGTCTTACTGACGCAAAAATGTTCTGGGAGGAGACGGATAAATGATTAGTTCAGGGAGATAATCAGTCGGATTGTAGAGGAGGTGGGTCCAAGCAACTTGAGGAGGCAGGACCAACCAATCAGATGTTTTGGTCGCGCCTCCTCTAATTGCTTGGACTCACCTCCTCTGTAATGTGTTTTCTCTCTGAACCAATCATTGTTCCTTCTGCCCTCGGAACATTTTTGTGTAAGTAAATTTCCCACAAGCCTGAAACCTGACATATGTGGTTCTGCGTCATTACCCTGATAATACATTCTCCTTGTTTGTAAGTTTTTCCACAGTGAAACTGCACTTTTGGTAATACATGTAACTGCTATGCATTTCATAGGACGTCTCTCAGAATCTGGCAGATTACTTCCGTCCGAAGTCTCCGGCCAAAGGGGGTTCCCAGAGCTCCCTGCTATCCCAGGCCCCCTCTGCCGCCAAGCCCCCGCCGCCAGGCTCTCGCCTCCCTGGCAGTCGGCTGGGCGAGGACAAGGAGCTCATGACTGCGCTGGAGAGGTATCTGGCGGGGAGGCTGGGGGGTCGGCCTGCGGCAGGTGGCCCCCGAGGAGAAGCAGAAGCATGGGGACGCGGACTGGCGAAGAACCTGGATGGGCACAGGGGGGCAGCCCCTCCGCAAGCATCACCCCCAAGACCAAAAACCAACAAGCTCCTCTTCAAGACTGGCCAGACAAAGGATTCCCTCACTAAAGTGGATGGTACAGGTCTCCCCGTGAATATTCATGAGCAGCCACTGTGACAGTCACTGTCCATGCTCCCTGCCTTTTCAGGTCCTGTTGTCTTACACAGCAGCATAGTGGCTCACTGGGCAGCATGGTGCCCTCACACCTTCACAGACAGCGTGTGAAGCTTTTTCTCGCTGTGTCTCTGTGTGGTTCATCCAGGTTCTCTGCTTTCCTTCTTTAGTCAAATGGAGATTGATTAGATGGATCTGTCTCTATGAATTATCTTCAGAATGTGAATTGCTCAGGCCTGCGTCCCGTCATGGAGCAGTAGTACGTTCCAGGCTGGTCTCGACCATTGTATTGAAAAAGCAGTTATAGAAAATGGATGGATATTGTCTTACCAATTACATCATCCATCCGTATTCCAACGATTTATCCAATATGGGGGTGCAGGGAGTCTGGAGCCGATCCCAGCCAGCAAGGGATACTAGGCAGGCGATACCTTGGATGGGATGCCAGTCCATTACAGAGCACATAAATGCATAAATGAAATTTAGAGATGTTGATTAAACTAAGTGCATGTCTTTTGGCGGCAGAAGAGAGCCTAGACAGGAGGAGAATGTGCAAACTCCACCCACCTGCCACCATGCTGTCCTTGTATCAGTACTCTTTATTTAATTAGTTATCCTTTGTTCGTTGTCATTGTAAAAGCAAAATGGTTTGACGGTTCATAATCCAGTCTGGGACGGGAATTAAAAGCAGCGCTGCGACTCGCCTTCAGCCTGTTCCCGGATCTTGCGCGGCTTTGGTGGTGGCGGGAGGGCTTACGAAGCCCCTGCCGTGTGTCCTTCCCAGAGGAGTTCATCCAGAAGGTGGTGACGCAGCTGGGCAGGCACAGCGTGGACGTGGACACCCTGAGTGGCCGGCAGCTGGAGGAGCTGGCCGACTCCATCGCCGACGCCCTCCAGGTGGTGGACTCGGAGGCCGCCGGGGGCACGCAGCTCAAGGGGCCCCAGAGGGAGATGAAGAGGGACCCGGTGCCCTCCTCACCGCTGCCTGAGGACGCTCCGCTGCAAGGTACCGCCCTGTCAGTAGGTGGCGCTGTGGTTAACGCGCCCAAATTGGAAGATGATTAGAGAAAGGGCGGTTTTCCTCAGCTTTGTGCCCTCTGATACCTGGCGTAGGCTGCAGGCCCTCGCCATTCTGATCGGGATAAACGATCAGAACATGGATGATCCCTGTCATGCTTCTTTTGTCCTGACAGAACAACAAACAGAGGAGGTGGAAAAGCCCAACTCTGGTGATAAGGTATTCTACCCTGCATGTATGAACAGACTAATGGGTTGAAAGGCTGAGTGAATGTTACGTATGTGTTACAATGTCACAAAAATGCAAATGAAACCTTGTTTGACTATTTGAAGCAGGTGGATGATTTGATCAACTGTATTTCCAGTCTTTAACTGAAAAAGGGATGGTACTCACATCAACAAGATATAGGGCAGGTACCCTGGAATATAAATATACAGAAATGTGCAAACGTCATAGGCAGTCAAAGTAAATGTTTAATTAAAAATTATGTTAATTGTTAAAATTATGATATTATGTCTGTCATAGTGTGCCACCTTAGCCAATTAAAAACCTCTCCTATTGTCACCCCAGCAACCTTCCAATACACCCATGTACTTTTTGACTTGACCACTAACACACCTTGTATGGCTAATGAATAACTCATTGACTTTTTATACTAAATATATTTATTGATTAAGAGAGCTGGTGAAGAAATGTAACGAATCCATGGAACGGCTGAGGTGCCGCTGAGGAGAGGTTTGGGCACTGAAGCGGTTTTCATCTGCCGATCCAGCTAGATATCAGTTAACTCTTTGTAGAAAAGAAAATAATCCTGTCTGCAAATGCACACTCACTGTCTACATAAACAGCTTTAAGCATTTCATTTGACTGCCTTAGACTTTAGCACTATATTGTATGTATTGGTCTCAGATATGGATAGTACAAAGTACAAATCCAGACCAAGATTTTGTTTCAACCAACAGGTGAGTACTCTGTGACTGTGATTCCTTATACTTGACTGGTTGGTTGAAAAAAAATCCTGGTCTGGATTTGTACTTTTTTGGCATGCAGTGGGTTTTGCCCAGCAGTTTGTGGTGATGTTAACATTACCCTGCCTGGTTAGGAAAGTCTGGTTTATTTCAGTGACCCAGTACACTGGGGGAAAGCTTTGTTTGTGCCTGTTAGTGTCGATTGATGCCCCCCGCCTCTTTCTCCTGTACTCGCAGGATCCCAGCCTCGTCAGCAAGCTGCTGGAGTACCTGGACCAGGCGTCCTACAGCGACACCCCCCGGAGGGATGCCTCGGAGGAGGAGCAGGGGGGCCGGGGGGCGCCAGGCTCCCACGGGATCGGGGTGGAGAGCGTCAAGAGCAGGACCACCCAGACGGACATCGCCGTGGAGAAGAAAGAGGCGGCGCCCCCCCCTGCCCGCGGAGCCGAGCAAACGGCAGACCCCGCCCACCTGGGGGGCCTCCCTGAGCCGCAGAAGAAGGACATGCGCTTCGAAGAGGAGCTGCAGCTCGACGTCAAGTCCGTGTCCATGGCGGAGAGGAGCGATGACTACGGATACATCATCACTGACACCGAGTCAGTGTCCCCCCCCCCCCCCGCCTGCCAAATGTTCACCCTACCGAGTCCACAGTCAGCTTACAAAGAGGTTTTTCAGAATCATACGACCAACCACACAGTACCATTTTAAATCCCACAATATATTGTTTAATGTGATTGGGCAACTCTAGACCTTTAAGGCAGGCAGGTGAGGTGGTGTTTGCACACTAGACTGGCTTGCAGAGATTGTGTGAGGCATTGACTCCAGGGAGCCTCAGTCATCGAACAGGGAGATTGGTCGGGTCGTTCTGGAGATGGATGTGTGACCAAAATGGCCGCTTTTGGACCCTTAAGCAGAAATTATTATACTTTAGTTGACTGTTTAATCCAACTCAAGGATTTAGAGCTCGGACCAGTCGTTTTTAGGTTAGAGATCCACATGCCTCACTCCACAACACTGGGGCACCTCACTGAAAATGTCCAGCCGTCTGATTGGCTGTATCTCTGCACCAGTCAACCTGGATGAAAACACCATGTGACAGGACTGATGTGAGGGAGCTGGCTGCGGTCCTTTGGAACTGCATTTCCCATAAGCCCCTGCTCTCATCGCTTCAGCATCCTCCTAGACAGTGTTACAGGCCGAAAAACAGAAAACCGCCCCCAACAGAATGTGTCTGTCTATGGGGGTGGGGGGGGGGGGGTATATCTCTTGAATGTCCATGTTATTTATCCAAACCAATTTCAGACCGCTGTGTGTCTGTGCTTTTCCCAATTATCACCGTTAACTCAGACTTTTCTCCATATCACTGACTGATATTTCACGCTACTGCCTATGGGAAACGTATAAGTTACATGCTTAAAGTCATTTATACATTTAAATTTGATCCTCGGACTGAGGTCATCGTACTGCAGAGCACTTATCAGAAGGTGTTTAACAGATGTAGCTTTGCATTATACTACCAAGTACGGATGGTAAGATTCATTGATGCGCATAAAAGTTCACGATGCGATTGCCCTGATTATAAAAGGTCTGCACCGTACACAATTTGGGATGAACTCAGGACGCATTGTATCTTTGCATCAGTAAAATCCAATTTATTAATATGTGATTATTATTTAAGGCTCTTTGCCTTTATTATTTAGAAATGTGACCAATAATTTAATATTTGGACTGACTCCCCCTTCATAAACTGTTTCCTAAGTGCAGTCTCTCATCTCCAGCTCTCCACTTCTGTTAGTGGCCAAGTCTCATGCCAGATGCAGTCGTGGTTGGGGATGTATCACTTTATATTGTATTGCACTGAATCACATTGCGTTGAATTAAATCGTGTTGAATCCCACTACATCGCAATAGGGTCGAATCATATCCTATCGTATTGCAGTAGTAATCATTTCCTATGTATCTTTAAGGTATCAGATAGTTGGCAATAGATCAAGATGTGCATCACATTGGCCTCAATGATGGAGATGCAGCTCCCTTCAGATTCCTGGCCACGCACTTAGTCACTGACCCCTTAGTTACTGTGTGGAGGCGAGCTGAGTATGAAGGCTATTCCTTTGACCTTTGACCCCTGTTGGCCCGCCCCTTCCTGTTCTCCGCAGCTCCCTGTCCACCGACCAAGGCCTGCACTTGATGGCGCTCCTAGCTCGCCGGGCCGGGCTGCAGATGGCGGATTTCCTTGAGCTCTCGTACGTAGGATCTGCTTCTCTCGTCCGTTCTTCCTTTCGCTGTGTTTTGGTCTGTTCGACAGAATGAGTTCTCATGGAGCTGACGTGTTCCTGCTAAGCGTGCTTGCAGGTCAGAGATGGCGTGATGGTACATCGATCGGCTGCGGAGCGATTGGACCTCCGCTGGCTCTCGTTGCATCTAGACGCAGTCGCATTCTATTTAAAGACGCCCTCAGCTCTCAGCTGGTCCAGCCTTGTTATCGGTTTGTTTTGTTGGAATTACACAACCATTGTAGGCGTCGAGTACATATACAGGCACACAATCACGCCTTGTTGCAGATGTTCGAACAAACAAACAAATGGTTTAGGCCTCATAAAAGGTGATCATGCGAGCTGACAGCTCATAAATACACGCCCACACGCAGGCATGTTATTGATGAGCAGGTCAGTCACCCAGTAGCTGCGATTATTAATACATCGTTCCATTTTGGGAGCGTGAACTTTAATTCACGCAAAGGATGATGGGAGACGGCCTTTATCTTCCCATCGGTGTCTTGACATATCAGTGTCATTGTAAATATTTATTCGACTGCTACCCCATCAGCCACTCTTCTTCCCCTCCAATTCTTTCTCCTTTGCTGGGAACTATCAAAATAAAGCAAATATTTGAGTAAATGCTGGATATACAGCGTATGAAAAGCAGCTGCTTCCCTACGGATCTGTCTTTTGAGTTAATTGAGCTATTAATATCCAGAGTTGGGTAATTCAGGCCCACAGAGTAAAAGTCCAGACCGGGATTTTGTTTCAACCAACCAGTAGAGCATAATGAGTCACAGTCACAGAGTACTCAGCTGGATGGTTGAACCAAAATCCGGTCTAGACTTCTACTCTCTGGACCTGAATTACCCAACTCTGTTAATATCCCATCATGCTTAGCGTAATGTAAAAAAAGTACCCAGGTCCTCATTATCTTGGCAACCACGGGTAGAAGAAGCTTTTCCATGACAGGGAGGAGGGTAATTTCTGGGGGACAAGCTTGGCAGATGTTTTGGGGACGAAGACAGCTGAACACTAATGTTTCATAAGGAACAGTGGCTGCAATTAAACGTGGACGTCTGGTGGACAGTCACCATCACTTACATGCAACAGTGAATGACGCAGATGCATTGTCTATAAAATATATGTGCAATGCTTCAAGATGCAAGGAAAAACTGGGGTGATACTCAGCAATAAAGTATGAGCAGGCAGTTTATAAAAGCACAGTCAGGACTTCAAAGGGATGGAGTCCACGGTCTGGTGGGAATGCAGATACTTTTTCAGGTAAAACAGAGGACACGGGCAGTGGTCTACAGAGCGCTGTGAAAAGCCATATGGTCAGATGAGTCACCCGGCGCTGGGCAAGCGGACGGCTGCGTTTGCGGCTCCCACAGCAAGAGAAGCCTTTGGGCTCCAGGGCTGGTCTCCCTCAGTGAAGGTGCAGGAGGCTCTGCTATGGTCTGGGCCTCACTTGACCTATTAGGGGACGCTAAACGCCCCCAAAATACAGAGTCTTTCTGGGCCGTCGCCTCCAACCTGCGCCGAAGCTGTTCTATCCCGACGGGAAGAATGTTCCTCTGACGGAGCACGAGTGGTCAGTGAACGGTTAGGTGGGCATGAAAAGGGGCCCGGCTGCCACCAGATCTCAACCCGGCTGACCCCTTAAGGAAAGGAGGGTCCCGTAATGAGATGACGCCAGAGGATGGTGCTCTACAGGGAGAAAAGCCGTCACAACCCTCTCATGGAGCCCCACATACATGCAGGACCTTCTCCAGGTGTTCAGAGCGTGACTCAGCATCTGGCTAAAGTCCTTAACACCATCTGACAGCCAGTACCACAGTACCGGGTCCAATAACAAGGGGCTTTGGGCTGTTAGGCTGCTGAACATACACTAACTGTATTAGTCAGGGTGAACCACTGCATTATATTTACTGCTCTTTCAATCATTACTCTCTCTTGTCAAGCTCTCTTTCCACCTTTTGCACTATTATGTTCATATTTATTCATATTACTGTCATTACTATCCTTATATATGTGTATATATCATATAAATACATATTTTTGTTTGCAATTCCGCACTCTCTTATACTAGATTGCGACGTGACAATAAATCTCGGGCTAATCTAAATCACGCTGGCCTTTCCCTGTTCCCATAGGCAGCCGAATGTGAAATTTCATACATAAATGGATGTTGGTAAATGGAAGAGAGAGCTGGACGGATGGCAGTCAACAGTGTTTCCCACAAATGCAGCGGCGTAATGCGTCTTTGATGCTTTTTTGTTTGAAAATGGCTTCTAAGTGCACAGCCATGTATGACTCACAGGTGTTGGAGGCTATGCGTTCCCTGAATGCCCCCCACCCCCCATCACTGCTGTGGGAGGGCCATGGAGGTCTGCTAACGTCTCTTTTGTCTCTGCCTCCTTTTGAAGGGGGCCTTTGCGACGAAAGCAATGGACGGTTGCTAGAACACGGGGCTCTTTGTGCGCCATTAGGGCCAGCCCAGCAGGGGGCGCTCTGTTGTCAATTATTTTATTTATTTATTTTTTTTCCGCGTGTGACGCCGCTCCTCATTCCTGGATCACCAGAGGGGCTAATCCACGCTGTGCAGATCCAATTGGGTTGTCTTTTCGGCGAGAGGGGGAATGAAATGGACTCGGTATCTTGTGGAGTGTGTGATTTTTTTTAGGTCACCTTCTCGCTCTTTCGGCCGTTTTAAGCACAATGGCGTGGGTCCGAGCGGTGATCCAGCCACTTGGTTGTCGTTCCCCGGCTGTCACACACGTGTGCTGCACCGCATGACCACCAGGTGGCGGAACTCAGCCATGCAGATTATGCGTAGCTTGGGCTGAATTAGACTTAACCCTACATTAGCACTCATTTCAGAGAACAGCAGCAATGTAGTTAAAAAATGTTTTTGAAAAATGGAGTGCCTTGTGATGTCTTACAGTACCTACACTTATAATGCAATCAGCATTGCAAATCAGGACGAATTCAGTGGCTGTTCGGTCTGTGTTCGTATCGAAACCTCTCTACAGAGAGGCTCTGCTAGCAGTCTGCTTGATGTGTTTTTTTTTTTTGCCGAAGCCTGTGAATGGTACAGTCTCGGGTGATTATGATTAGTTTAGTGAAACCTCCTCAGATTTGAAGTTATGGTGCTTATTACCATAATTTTCATTTTCTACGCTGGCAGGTAGATTGCCTGCGATTTGAATGTACCAGCCATGCCCACAGATTGGTGTAGGGACTGGGGGGGGGGGGGTGTGTGGAATTTCCCCCCAGCCACACACTGGTGCGAGTTTGTGCGCAGAAACTTGGAGCGTGATCTTGGGGAGATCAGGGCGGGTGGGGCGGTCTAACAGTAAGGGGACCTCGTCCATCTCATAGAAACACCAGGTTTGTGTTTGACAGTCCGCCTGGATGCCTTGCAAATGTGAATTCATAGCCACACCTACCCCTGAATCGAATGGACTTTAATATTGACGCCACCCCCACCCCCCCAAAAAAAAAAACTTATTTGTGCTTTTATATGAGACTTACAGGGTCCACGTTCCTGCCAAATTCCAGAGCCTTCCCCACCTTGCAATATCCTGTTTGCAACTGGCCTCAAATACTGTCACGCCCCTCCCCCAGCCCGAGGAACCAATTGGATTTCAGTGATGGGGCCGTGGAAACTCGTCTTATCCAGTGGTAACTGCTCCACATTCTTGGTCGGTACCGTTGCTTCGTTAGAGATGAACGGCGGCCGGCGACTGTGGTCAGACGTGGACAGAGTGGAGCGGCGGGGGGTGCAGTGGCGATGGTGCAGCGGCGGGGGGTGCAGTGGCGGGGGTCGCGGTTTATCTGCACTGGATTTACTGTTAATGACCCCCTTTCAGGTTCTTATACGGACTCTATTTCACCCCCCATTTAAAGAACAGGCAGCAGGAAAGCTTTGCCGCCCCCATGGGGAGATGCGTGTGCTCCTCTGTCTCAACTCCACTCTCCTCATCTTCTCCACAGGGTGGTCGGCCCAGTGGTGACCTTCAAGGTGAGGCCCAACGCGCGTAACCTCTCCACAGCGGACGTGGCTGACATGGCAGGTAGGAACAAGCCAATCCCCCCCCCCCCGCTCATCTCCTCCTCTCCACCTCCTTCCATTTCGGTCTCTCCCGCCGCTGATCTTTCATCTCGTCCTGCCTGCCCATCTCGCTTTGCCTTTATCTCCATCTCTCTCCATCTCTCTCTCTCTCTCTCTCTGGTTCCGATGAGACGTGCAGCTGATGATAAAGTCTTTGCTCTTGTGGACCTGCACAGACTGGGCTGCGGGCAGCGTTAGCGCCTCGCAGGAGAAAGTGGCCAGACGCGTGATGCAGAAACACAGGCATTCACACATACACACACACACACACACACACATTTCTGCACAACCTTGTACACACATATGTCCGGATTTGAGACAAAAATCGGATATAAAATACAAAGATACTTTATTTGGGGGTGGGCATGATGTGTGCCTCAGTGGGCCAGGTTACAGTGCCTGTGATCAGAAGGTCACTGGTTCAAATCCCAGGGCTAACAGAGTGATGTCGCCATTGGGCTCTTTAGCAAGGGCCTTAACCCCCAATTGCTCTGGGGACTGGCTGAGACTGTTTCCTGAAAAACAAAATGAATGTCGCTTTGGAAAAAACTGTCTGATACATGTAATATATTAATGCATTCTGGGGGAGATTGTTTAAACATAAAAAACATAAATATACTTCAGAAACGTGAGAAATCCGTCAAAAACAAGAACCGCCTTTTTTCCTGTAGTGCAAAAGTTTTGGAGTCGGGAGTCTGTAGCGCTTCCAGATTCTCTTCATTATGTTTTCCTGCGTAAGTCTGCAGAAGGTCGTGTGTCTGGGTTCATTTCACTGTATTATCACAAGAAACGTGAAGGATATGCAACACTAGCTAATAAGTAACAACCCCCCCTCCCATTCACTGCTGAAACTGTGAGACAGGAAGCTAATATCTTCACACCCTCTCAGATCTGAATAGGCAGGAACGTGGGCACCCCCCCCATACTGCACCGTTACACGGACTCAATTCGCATGTTCCCTGACCGCTGCCTGGCGGGCGTGTCTGCACTGGCCGCCCCCCCCCCCTCGGGTGACAGGTGCGCGCCGGGTACCCGGGGTTGAATCTGCCCCTCTGATTCTGCATGGGGGCTAAGGGGGGAGAATCCATCAGTCTGGACAGGCCGTACCGTCCCGTTTGCTCTGGGCTGAGAATGATGGTGACCTAAACTGGGCTGAAGAGTCTCGTGGGTATCGGACCTATTTGGGGAGGGTGAACTCATGATCATTCTGGGTATTAAAAGGCCGCAACTGGGGGGTCTTTAGTGCGGCGGCACCCAACTGCTTAGGATAGTGGTTCCTGTTAGGTCCAAACCGCGAGTGAGTCTGCAGAAGGTTCCGATCTAAAGAGAGCCTGGTGCATTTTCAGGGCTTTAGGCCATTTGGCGTCTATATACCTCTCCAGGGTCAGGGACAATGCTCAGTGACACCAGGTTCTGCTAAAGGTGTGTGCCTGTTTACTGACCCTGACAGAAAAGAATTGTGGTCAAAATGATATGAAACAAACAAGCTGCGTCAGTTCATAATTTTCTAACACATAACTCTGGTGCCTTAATATCCTGATGATGAACTTCTGGCTGGACGGCCTGAAAGCAGCTGGGGACTGGGTGTTTTATAATGAGCCGTGCCCTTTGACCCGGAAATGATACATTTCAGACTCAGACATCATATCCATGCACTTTTGCTTGGGGCATGATAAATAACTGAAAGGGGGCCTTTGTTTGGCCCAAGGAACCACAAATACGAGCAGGGAATTCAGATGTGATGTTTCATAACTTATTATGAAATTATTATTATGAAACCCAGTCAGTTTCCAGGCTTTTGGATATTTTGGTCCTTCACACCCCCATCATGCTTCTCCTTTTGGTTTTGGGAAATGCCGCCCTGGACAGTGACAAACGGCATTGCTGCCGTCCTCTGACATGTCACACGCTATGCATTAAAGCCTGGCTCTCTGCTGCAGGTGGCTCATGACGTCTGCACATAATGTATGGGGCTCCTTTAAAGTTTAGCTTTTCCATCCCAAAAACTCCCACCGGCGCTCCGTGTCTCAGGTCCCCCACCCCTGGCATAGTCATATGCTCCCTGTCTATCCATCTTGAAACCTATTAGACTCTGGCAAACACTTTACCTCAATTACAGATGACTAGATGTGTGTATTTTTGTTTTTGTTTTTTTTACATTTATGATTGTTAGACATCATACTCTGTCTTTGCTCCTAGCTTCTAGTTTCATTGCATATTTGCAATACCATGCATTCACGATAATTTACTCGTTTACTACAAATGACTCCATCCATATGTAGGGTATTTCATATATTATGATAAATATGCCAAAGACAGGGAAATCTTTGGGACTGTGAAGAGTGCCGTCTATGAGTGTGACATTTGTCCAGCGACTGGCGCTGTACCTTTAAGAAAGGGCTGGCTCCGCCCACTCCTGGCTGAACTGCGACTGGCTGGGCGACATGACGGCAAGGCCCCGCCCTACCTGTCAGCATTTTTCTTAATAAACATGCAAACATCTATCTATCTATCTATCTATCTATCTATCTATCTATCTATCTATCTATCTATCTATCTATCTATCTATCTATCTATCTAAATTTGATTTGATTTGATTTTTTTATGCATTTGTGGAATCTGAAGCCAGCTGAACCCCGGTGGTGTGCCAGGGTGCGCTGAGGTATAAATAAACGTGCTAATGGTGCGTTTAGAGGGTGTCGCTGGCCGCGTCTCGTCGAATCTCGCAGGAGCAGCGCAGGATTCACCCCCTTCCTGGCGGCTTGGCACTGCTGCTCTCCGCCCGGCCCCTCCTTTTGGATCTCTCCCGCGCTATTTCCAGGCACATTACACCATGTGTTTGCCGGCATTAAAAACAAATAAATAAATAACGGAACAGTTTTACTCGTTCGCTTATCCCACGTTCTCGGCGGGAAGAGTTTGGTACGGATTCATCCGTCTAATGAGACCACCTGTGCATTTTGGATGCAGACGAGATATTTTCGTCCAGTAGGACAAAAGCACTATAGTGTAGTAAATAATTGTGTCTTCTAATTGTTTAAGATGACGAAAAGGCCGCTTTTCAGTCTGCGCCCTTGCTGAACCCTGCTTACAGACGTACATACGCTTGTGGTCCCTTGGCTCACGCCGGCCATCTGATCTGAAATCAGAGGGCACCGGCGCAGTGCGATCCGGCCGCGGTGCCAGGATAAAGTCCTGTCCCTCATAATATTCAAGGACGTTTTATGTATGGAGCACGCCAGCGGCTCCCCGCCCAGCACCCAGCCACAGGAAGCCCTTAATCCCTTTATAAAGGTACATTATTAGCCGCGACGTGGCCCGTAAAGTCGTCTCTGTCCGCATTCTCCCTCGCTGCGTGTCTCACGCTGATATTCGTCCTTTTGCCTTTGCCCCCGTCCCGTTAAGAAAACGGGAAGCGCTCACCGACAATCCCCCTCTGCCCCAGCTGCCGTTAACCGCTTGTCCGGCGTGGGGTCGCTCTGAGCCTTGCGGCTGTTCAGGGAAGCACAAACTCCAGATCCGGGGCTGGGTAAAAGGCCAAATTCAGGACCCTGGGGTGTCCTGTCGAGCCCCCCGCTCTCAGTAGTTAAAATCCATTCCAGCTCTGTGAAGGCCTCACTCACACTGGTGGGTCTCTGTGAATCTCACTTTAATAAACACACATCGGTCACAGTACCTTGATTACGGCCCGCATTTCTGTTTTGATCAGTTTACAGTGCCTATAAAAAGTATTCATCCCCTTAGATGTTTTACCCTTTTATTGCTTTTATAAATCAATGATGATCAACATAATTTGACAAAAAAATGTTGACACAAAAAAAATTACAAAAAAAAAACCCTTTAATGTCAAAGTGAAAACTGATTTCTACAAAATAATGACGATTAAATAAAAATATGCAACATAAAATAAGTGACTGCATAAATATTCACCCCCTTCCACTCAGTATTTAGTAGATGCACCTTTGGCTGTGATCACAGCACGGAGTCAGTGTGGATAGGTCTCAATCAGGCTTACACTTTTGGACACTGCAATTTTACTCCATTCTTCCTTGCGGAACTGCTCAAGTTCTGTCAGGTTGTGTGGGGATTGGGTGTGAACGTCCAACCACGAATTCTGTATGGGATTGAGGTCTGGTCTTTGACTCCAGAACATCCACCTTGCTGTCTTCAAACCATTTCTTTGTAGCTTTAGCTTGGGGTCATTGTCTGGAAAATGAATCTTCTCCCAAGCCGTAGTTCTCTTGCAGATGGAATCAAATTGTCCCCCAGGATCCCCTATATTTTGTTGCATTCATTTTACCTTCTACCTTTACAAGCCTTTCAGGGCCTGTAGCCGAGAAGCATCCCCACAGCATGATGCTGCCACCACCATGCTTCACAGTGGGGATGGTGTGTTTGTGGTGATGTGCAGTGTTTGATGTTCGCCAAACATAGCGTCTTGTCTGATGGCCAAAACGCTCCATTTTGGTGTCATCAGACCAAAGAACTTTCTTCCACTTGACCATGGACTCTCCAACACGCCTTTTGGCAAACTCTAGTCGAGACTTAATAAAGGTTTTCTTCAACGGTGACTTTCTCATTGCCACTCTCCCATAAAGCTTTGACTGGTGAAGAACCGGAGCAACAGTTGTTGTATGCAGAGTCTCTCCCATCATAGCTGCTGAAGCTTGTAACTCCTTCAGCGTAGTTGTAGGTGTCCTGGTGGCGTCTCTCACTAGTCTCCTTCTTGCGCGATCACTAAGTTTATGAGGATGGCCCTATCTACGCAGATTAACACATGTGCCATATTCCTTCCACTTCTTGATGATGGATTTAACTGAACTCCAGGGTATGTTTAGTGTCTTAGAATTTTTTTGTATCCATCCCCTGACTTATACTTCTCAATAACATTTTCTCTGATTTGCTTGGAGTCTTCTTTTGTCTTCATGCTGTAATGGTAGCCAGGACTAATTAACCAGTGAATGGACCTTCCAGACACAGGTGTCCTTATTCTACAATCACTTCAGACACAGTCAGTGCACTCAGGTGATCTCCATTCCACTAATTGTGAGACTGCTAGCACCAATTGGCTGGACCTCTGTTGAATTAGGTCAGTCACTTTAAAGGGGGTGAATATTTATGCGATGACTTATTTTATGTTACATATTTTTATTCATTTCTCATTATTTTGTAGAAGTCAGTTTTCACTTTGACATTACGGGGGATTTTTTGTAATCGTTTTGTCAAAAAAGCCAAATTATGTTGATCATGATTGATTTATAAAAGTGATAAAAGGGTAAAACATCCAAGGGGGTGAATACTTCTCATAGGCACTGTAATTCATCTTTTCGCGGATATGTTTGTGTTGGTTCTTGTGGTGGGGTTTAGTTTCCCGCCATGGTGGTGCCGGTCTGGTACTCTGAATGCCCCCCCCCTGTCCAGGATGGCGAGAGCGCCCCCGCTGTCTCCCCCCATTCCCTGAGGCAGTGGGCCCCCACGGGACGGCTGAGAAGCGCTTATGCTGTGTCATCTTTCACCCCCGACAGCTGTTGGGGTCTCCGTTCTGGTGTGGGGGGGGCGAGGTCGATTTCTGCAGACAGATGAAAAATGGGGGGGGGGGGGTTGTGTAATGCAGCCTATCCTGTTGTGACATGGGGGGGGGGGGGATCTCCTCTACAAGGCACCCCCCTCCCCCTCCATAATCTTCTGTCTCCTCCTGAAGATCCAGGATGGAGGGGAGCACGCCCCCAGTCCCCTCTTGTCACCCCCCAGTGCTGTGGGGTCCTTTGTCAGGGGACTGCAGATGGGTGGGAGGTGATGCACTCCATTGTCGCCTCTTCCCAGCTTTTGGGGTAGGGTGGGGGGGGGCAGGCGGTCATTGTGGAGACAAAAAGGTCACGTCCAGCGGGGCTCGGGCGTGAGAATGCGGGGGTGTGAATGCTGGGGGCGGCATGGGGGTAGCTCCGGACGAGTACCCCCCCCCCCCCATTCTGCTCCATTCACTCCGTTCCTGTCTGATTGCTCTCCATCCCCATTATCTCTTTGAATGTGAATCTGAGAGTCCAGCCAGCACCGCCTCTATTAACCTCAGAGCTCAAACTCACAATCTTGGACCTCGCGGGCCACCGTCCTGCAGGTTTTAGAAAATGTATTTAGATTAGGGTCCAACTGCTCCTTAAAACACAGAGTGAAGGTATGCAGACTTGGCACAATACTGCTACTGTTAAGATTAAGAGCTGGTGGTGAGAGGGAAGCCAAGCATCATGCTAGGATGATGTAGAAGAATGAATTCATATAGGACAGCCTCAGCTATGTGTGTATGTGCTGGAGTACAGTGTGTGAGTGTGTGTGTGTGTCTGTGTCTGTGTCTTTGTGTGTCTGTGTGTGTGCTGGAGTACAGTGTGTGTGTGTGTGTGTGTGTGTGTGTGAGTGTGAGTGCTGGAGTACAGTGTGTGTGTGTGTGTGTGAGTGTGAGTGCTGGAGTACAGTGTGTGTGTGTGAGTGTGAGTGCTGGAGTACAGTGTGTGTGTGTGTGTGTGTGTGTGTGTGTGTGTGTGTGAGAGAGAGTGCTGGAGTACAGTGTGTGTGTGTGTGTGTGTGTGTGTGTGTGTGTGAGTGAGTGAGTGCTGGAGTATAGTGGGTTTGCATAGATCACATTTGGGGACCAAAATACAACCTGAAACTTCCTTACTTTTGGGGACACTTCTTCAGGTCCCCATTTCGATAACCTCAGTTTTATAAAAATCTGTGAATGCAATCAAAAAAGTAAAAGTGCCAAAAGTCTTGTATTTGGGTTGGTTACTTATGGTTAAGGTTAGGCTTGGGTGGGGGTTAAGGGTGTCGTGATTGGGATTGGGGTTTTTCCCATAGAAATGAATGGATGCTCCCCATATAGATAGGAAGACCAACTGTGTATGATGTATTATATCTATATATAGTATAAGTATGTGAGATGCAGTGCAGTGTGTATGTGACTGTGCAGTGCATAATGTGTGTTTGCTTGGTGCAGTGTGGCGTGTACATGATGGTGTGATACAGTGAGGTATGCAGTGTGCGTGCATGTGTGTGTGTGAGAGAGAGAGAGAGATAAACACAGTGTGTATGGAACTGTGTGTGTGGTACAGTGCAGTGTGAATGTAACTTTGCAGTGTATTATGTGTAATGCAGTGCAGTATATGTGTGTGGGGTGTGTGTGTGTATGAATGGGAGCCATGGGCTGCATTTTCCCAGTTATGGTAAGTCCAGTCATTCCTCTTTCATTCGGAAGTGAACCAAACGAGGCTCGGGGACGGCTGCCTTGTCCTCCGAAGCGCGTCGCCATGGCAAGCAGCGGCTCCGGCTCTCATTTCCGAAAGTACGGTCTCCCCTCCGGCTGAGCAGATCAGCACGGCTCTCAAGTGATGACAGCGGTGACCTTCACTTCTGCAAACACTTGTCAAGATGCCACATGTAATTACTGGCCTCTTTAGGATGCAGTAATGGGCTCTATCCAGTGCTGGTTTCCGTGGCGATGAGAGGGGTCGGGAGGGAAGGGGTACCCATCCAGGGGTCGCTGGAGATCGTCTGGTTTCGGTGGGCTGTGATGAAACATGCCCAGGTAGAATACTGATGAAATCTGTTACGTTGGCCTTTAACTCACTGACTGTGAAACTGTGAAATTCTGCAGTTGTTGGCCTTTGGACTTACAATGACGGTTACGGGCATATTTACGTAAATCGAGCTATGAGTAAGAGTTACTCAGAAAGCACAAAGAGGAAGAGTCGACGTAATCTTGCACCCCCATACGCGTTTATGTCAAATGGTAAGGAACCTGCAGTAAGCCGACTTTTGGAGACCGGAAGATTAGTCATTGGTCAGTAGTCATGGCGACCTGCGTGGCCAATGAGCATCATTTTTAAGATCAAAGAAATATTTTTAGTCCAGGAATTACGGCGGATAAAGGAGGAAAAGCAATCATCTTTGCTGGATAATAACACAGAAGTCATGGATCTTGTGAAGCGGGGGCACAGTGGACAGACTTACACACACTGATAGGGGTGATAAACAACAGACCAAAAGTAATGCTTAACTATTACAGGGATTTGATGTCGGATCCTGAGCATGTGGTGCAGAATCGCTTTTTAGAGCAATTTAGGGGCTGCGTGTGTGTTTTCTCAGTCTGGCTGAGGAGGAGGGCTGTCAGGATGCACACCAAGGTATCAACAGGCACTCACAGTCTAGGCTTGGCTGAAGTTAGCAACGTGAAGTGACATAACGGAGGCAAAGAGGCCGACTTCTTGCTACAGTCTGATCTGAACTTCTCTGCTGCTCAGGTCCAGGACTGCTGATGGCCCCAGCATCTTTCTGATAGGTTTACTAGTAACTATTAAAAATCGTGTTTGGTAGTACGGACATTATGCTAGTCTGTTAAGATGGAGGGTTAACTTATGTGAACAAGTGCTAGTCTTTTAGGTCAAATTAATAATATATCTTTCAAAGGAGAACAATAATTATGGTAAAAATGGGTTGTACGTCACTTTCAGGTTTTGATATAGGAGCACTTGGGTGAAACAAGAGTTTAGATGATCGTTTCCATCTAGCATTTGTGTCCCAGAAGACAGGATGTCCAAGGGATCTGTCCCTGTCTTGGGCGAGTGGAATGATGCTTCGAAAAAAGGGACCTGACTCTGTCCTCTCGGGCAGCTCATAAGAAGCCCCCTCCCCTCTCCCACATTTCCAGGACCAGTATAGGCCGTACAGAAGACTGGAACAGCATTCGGGTGCTTAATTTGCTGAGGAATTAGGATTTACACTTGGACAGTTAATTAAAAATCCCCTTTGGCGTTAAAGGTAATCCATTACCTCTGGTTTGGAGACAGTGATTAAGGGAGCTTGCGTTCGTGTCAGGGCAATACTGTCTGTTTATCCTACCGGATTCTTTTCTTTCATTAGTTTTTGTCAACACTGAATGTAGACTCAGTCATTTTTCTAAATGAAGGAAGCTGATGTGTATATTTAAACATCACGTCGGGTGTGGAGTGGCGTGCTCGTGCGCGTGAACGCATGTGGGCTGGCGGTCACGGAACACGGGAAATACATCACTCGCGAACGAGGGACGAGCTGACCGTGGAAGGACCCGGAAGGTTGGAGCCACCAGTATCGTGAAATTCTTTCCAGCACGGGGTCTGACCACAAGGGTGTAATATACAAACACACGTAACGGAGGATTTGTTGGAGGACCTGCGTCAGAACTTCCGGAAAGCCATATCTGCCGCAGTAAACAGTATCTGTCTGTCTGACAGCGCCGAGTCCGCTGCCCGTGCCAGCCTCACGGGTGACTCACCTCGCAAAATGGCCACAACGCCTTAAATGGATTATTCACAAAATTACCAGCCAGCTTGGCATGGGGGTTTGGAATCTCATGGAAGAATCTGGGCATTTCCTGAGTTCAGGATAAAGGCCCCAAGCTCAGCTAAGTGTGTGTGTGTGTCTCAGTTTTATTATCAGAAGGCATTAGTAGTGTCTGTTAAGTTAAATATGGTTTATGGTTTTGACTTGTAACAGCTCCGCTGTGATCGACGGCAGGATTACTGAATCATCC
The DNA here is from genome assembly GCF_023856365.1 of Brienomyrus brachyistius. Taxonomy (NCBI): domain Eukaryota; kingdom Metazoa; phylum Chordata; class Actinopteri; order Osteoglossiformes; family Mormyridae; genus Brienomyrus; species Brienomyrus brachyistius. The sequence goes on from NC_064536.1 coordinate 13,913,796, forward strand.
CCATCCTCATTTGAACTTATTTTCTTCTATTCAACCTGCCGTGATCGATGGTTCCTGCGTTTTGAGACCGGGTGCAATCAATGCATATCAGACCTGCTTAAGACAGATCAGCCTGCCCATTAGGTCGGACAGGTTTATCTCAGGCTGCTCTGTCCATTCAAAAGCGGGTGACAAGGTTAGGCCATCGATTTACATCTCGCTAGCTTGACTCATGCCTATAGAATGTTATGGCAGCTTTTCCATAGTTTCAAACGACTCGCCTGGCCCATATAGAGGCACGCCAGTCCGGTTCAGTCTTCCCCACATTGTCTTGAGATGTCTGTCTCTTTTCCCACAGTCCCGTCTGGATTTTCTGGTGGAGCGCAGCGGTTGGCTAAACGCATTGAACGGCCAGACGCATTGATTGGCTAAGCACGTCGATTGGTCTGACACTTCGATTGGCCCACCTCACCATGGACGCTGATCGCAGTCGCGTACATCTGGGTGTAGCGCGACGGCAACAGGCTCCGGGTCTCCGCTTTAATTTCCGATATTTTAACCCACATCAAGAGCAGACATTTAATCAAACGGTGCAAAGTAAACTGTTTTGGTTTCGCTTTGTGGTATTCGAGAAATTCGATATGCACAGACTGTTATTTAGACATGTAAAGTCTAAAACTCAACAGAGGCTGCTTTGGCAGTTAGACTTATCGGGAACAGACGGCCTCCTCGGCTCAGAAGGGGCCAGCTGGACGGCTGCGGGGAATCCGTCGCCTTCAAGCGGCCGGACCCAGCCACTGGGCGCCGTTTCTCCGTAGCTTTCAACAGCTTGATGTCTCCAGAATGCCAATGGCCCTGCAGAGGAGGGGATAGACGGAAAAATAGTGAGGGAATAAGCCTTTCCCAGCCTTCTCGGCAAGTCCTGGGCAGGGCGGTGGAAACATGCAAGGTGCCTCCAGGCATTTTCTTGCATTGATCACTGCCGGGTCAACATTTAATCACTTTTTAAAATGCATTAGCGAGGTATCTAGTAAAAAAAGTGAGGGTGTTTATTCATCTGAAGTCACGGCACAGAGGAAGGGCTCTTTTGTCTTTTGGTCTGAGTTTAAGGAAACGTGAGCATGTAGAACCGCATTTAATTAGAACGGAACGAGCTGCAAAGGAAATTAAACTGCGAAAGTGCATTACGGGAGCGGTGTGGCGAGGAGACGTCGGGGGAAACAAAAGGGAAGAGAAAACACCGGGAGCGGCAATGCGCAATTAGTGCCGGCAATTTGTCATCAAAACACCCCGGCGCTGAAAAGCCACCACTCTCAAACCGCTAATTCCATTTTCGGCTGAAATGGAACGCGGAGACGGGTTTGTTTGTGTGTTTGGAACTGGCGGGCAGGTGGGAATGTCGGCGTAAAGCCGTCCCGGGTCTCTGCGTCCGCTGCGGTATGTCGGAAGGTCCTGACACATGGAGAGGAGTGGAGCAGAAAGACCTCTTCACACTCCTCAACTAAACACGGGTTAAGTTTCCCTCTCCAGTCCACTTAACCTGGGACCTTCAGAGTCTGCAGCGTTGTAGGGAACTAGGAAAATTTATGAAGACATTTCTGTACATCGTACCTGTATTTTTTATTACCATTATCTTTTTTATTAATTATTACCATTATTATTATTATAATTATTATAATAATTATTATTATTAGGGTTAGGATGCTGTGCCTGTGATCAGAAGGTTGCCGGTTCAAATCCCATGGCTGGCAGAGTGATGTCACCATTTTGCCCTTGAGCAAAACGCTTAACCCTCACTTGCCCCAGGGATACTGACTCAAAATGTATGTCACTTTGGATCTCATAAATAAAATAAATATCATAATCTGTTATCTTCACACCACTCGGGCAGGAGGTTTAATTCCTGCCGCCCTCTCTGTTTTGGTATGGAATTTATATCTCCTCCCATATGTTTCGCACAGTTGCACCAGTTTGCTCTCAGAGTCCAAAAGCATGCAGTACCATGAATGGGGGTCCTTATTCTCCACAGTGCGTGTGAGTGTGCGTCCTGTAATGGGTCGGCAGGGTCGAGTGACCAACCTTCTGACCTATTGTTCTCCTGGAACCTTGACTCGAGTAAGCAGTTGCAGAACATATGGATAAGGATTCAGGGATTCTAAAGCTCGAATCCATTTGTACGAGTACAATGAAATGCTTGTGTACCTCCCTGCAGACTTAACATATAGAACAACGAGGAAGAATGAATAGCAATAGCAGAACAGTGAACAATAACATACAATATATACATGCAAAATACATACAAGTAGGACAAGGTGCTGAGGTTCAAAGTGGGTAATAATGTAAATTACACTTGGGTGATGCACAGCAATCGTCATGGGCTCACGACACTCACTACACACTTCTGGGTGACGATGTCACGAATTAGTAAAGGCATTTCGTGTTTTCTGGTTCGCGATTCACGAATGTGACTAAAAATACATCTGAGCACTACGCACGGCTTTGGGTGTCAGATGACGGGGATGCTGACGTTCCTGAATCACTCCGAAAAAGTGCCTGGGAAACTTTGCCACTTGATTTCTGTAGTGCGTGTCGTTCCCTTTCTAAAACACATCCCACGGCCGATGAGTCACCGGCGAACGCGAAGGCGGCAAGGTCCGCAAAAAGTGCTTCGCGGTCTGCCACGTAGGCGTGCGACGGCAAGGGAGATGCCGTCAGCGCCGGGCAGCAGGTGGTGGATGAGCTGCGGGTCTCGCCAGAAGGTTGCTGGTTCGAATCCCATGGGTACTGAATGGGAGACTCTGAAGACTTTGGCAGTGCTTTAGTAAATATCTAAACATATATAGGGTTTGTACTTCCTGTAAAGTTGTGACAGTGCATGAAAGAGAACCTAGATGAGGAGAACTGTTCCAGAGAGCAGAGATGTATTGGAGCAGGCAATCACCAGAGTCAACACAATCTGAGTCAAAACCAAAATGGGAAAAAAGTAACCAAAACACTTGGGCAGTAGTCAGAAAACAGGCATGGGTGGGGCCATTAGTGATCAGGTGATCTTGGGACAAAAAAGTGTATCAGAAATTGTGAAAGGTTCGGAAGAAATCACAGGGACAGAAACCCTCAAACTCCCAGAAGCAGAGAACATCTCGCAACCGTCTTACGTAACATAGGAATTAAAATGAGGGAAGTAATTAGCAGCACATGCCACAGCTTGGAAAGGGCTTGACTGAGCAAATAGATCTCAGTGGAGATCTTAGGGTGCGGAATGTGCACGGTCTCCCTGAGTGGGCGGGAGTGACGCAGTAAGAGATTCCCCCAGGCAGGTCTGTGACATAAATGACATTGGCTAAGATAAGGGTTGAGTACTCGTGAACATGAACGAAGATACTTCTAGAATGGAAGTAGTCCGATTCCTGGGGACACAGGCTTAAAAGTTATAGTAAACATAAAAAGAGTCGATCAAACGTCCATCTGTTCAGCTGCGTCTACATTCATAGGAAATAGATACAGTAGGTAATTCCAAACGACGGTCCCTACTATGAATGCTCTCATTGCGTTGATCTAAACCGGAGCCATTAGTGCTAACGCTCGTGGGAGTTCTACTTACACAAAAATGTTCTCAGGGCAGAAGGAAAAATGATTGATTCAGAGAGAAAACCAATTAGGTTCTAGAAGAGGTGGGTTCAAGCAATTAGAGGAGGCAGGACCCACCAATCAGAGGTTTTCGTCCCACCTACTGTAGTTGCTTGAACCCGCTTCTTCTACAATCTAATTGGGTGTTTCTCTGAACCAATAATTTCTCCTTCTGTCCTCAGAACATTCTTGTGTAAGTAAAACTCCCACAAGCTTCGCTAACAATAAAGTATCCATTATGGCTAACGTTTGTTCTTTGAAGATTTTTTGCTACCAGTCTAACATTAAAGGTTCGTGCTTCTCTGTTGTCATTTAAGATCTGGAATCGCTCTCACTGCTCTCATCTAAGCTCATTGCCAAGTTGTCCGGTGTGTTTGTAAGCCTCATTAGTGCCTCAGTACACAGCCTTAGCAAGACTCCCTTGCATTTACCGAATGATGTTTTTCTTACCTAATCATCATTGTGGATCGGTGGTACATGAACTGTACTATTCCCATCTCCAACCAGTTCTAAAATATGATACCTTGTTAATAATTAGCTGCTGTAAACATACTGTCAGATTTGTTTGGTTTAAGATCAGTTGAACCCTTGAGTACACCAGTTTCATATATGCTAATCTTAGGTAGTGCTGTAGGCGTTCTACAATAAATACTTGTCCTCTTCAGTAAAAACCTGTGCAAAATATTAATGTTTTCCATTTGCTGTTTTCTTTTCATGTTTCAGTCATCCATCAGCTTTATCTCATTGTTTGGCTGCTTCTACTCTTGGCTAGAAAAAAAAAATATTTTAATGTTGTTTTTACCTTCTACAGCAAAGTAAATTTCTCTCCTTTGATATTCTAATATGCACAAGTTCCTTTTTGCCTGTAATTTAGACAAACAGCCCACTAAAATCTGTCTGAAAAAAAGGCGGCAGGTCCAGCTGTGTAGCCTAGTCACCCAGGAGATGGTTTAATGGAAAACAGCCCCGTTGGGTTTGATTGACATGTCTGTGCTCCAGTCAGCCTTGTAGAAAGGAGGCACCCCCAGAGAGGTGGAAAGTTCAGGTCCAGAAAGTACAAAATCCAGACCGAGATTTTGTTCCTACCAATCAGTTGTGCATAAAGAGTCATAGTGACAGCGTGCTAAACTGGTTGGTTATAACAAAACCTTGGGCTGGATTTGTACTTTCTGGACCTGAACTTTCTACCTCTGCTTATATTCTTCCATCTGGGACAGAATGTCAGTCAACGAGAGCTTTAAAAAATTAAAGCTTGTTCTGGGAGTACGTACGAGGAGTCAGTGAAGGTACTCCCCCCCAAGGTATAGACATACTCGATGAATGCTGAGAACCTATAGTATCTCAGCGGGGGTTCCAGATACCTGTGGGATCCAGAGCCGTCCAGACGTTAGCAGCAGGGTGGTGGTGGGAGGCGAGGAAGAGCTCCTCACCTTCGGCACTCCGAGAGCCTCGGCCCACATGAAACAGCCTTAAAAGGCAGGCCAGCCCGCTGCTGTTTCATGTGCCGGTAGCGAGAGACAAAGACTAGCAGGGAGCTTCAAAGCGGTCGGCTGACATTTACGGCCTTCCCGGCTTCAAAGTCGCGCCTTACTCTGCCTCCACTTTGAGTATAATTAATATGTGTTTCCCCCCCCCCCCCCCTTTCCAATGGGGCCGGCTGGATTAGATCGTGGATTAGAATTTGCTTGCGAGTTCAGGGCACATTTTCTGCAAATAAATAAATAATGGATTCCTGGCTTTCGAAAGTGCCGTCCTTCAGATCCGACCCTTAAAAAACAGGCTTATTCAGATGGAACAAAAAGCACGAGGTGCTTTTGTGCAGGTTGGTTCGGCTGTGAAAGCTTCGTATCCGAAGATCCCCGTGCGCTTATTCGACTGGGATTTCATTTAGAAGGATGCTGGGCACTAGCGTATAGATCACATAGATTACGGTTTATTAATGATGCGACTGGTAATTTTTTTATTTCATGATCATCACGTGGCGCCCAAAAGCCTTTTAAAATGAAAAATAAATAGCTGCATATGAAGGTTTTCATCCTCGGACAGTAGGGGCAAGGAGCTGGAATTTTGGGTTTGAGTTTCAGAATGGAATTCTCTGCTATATGTTTGAATCGTTTATTAAATTAAATGTTCGTATATGTGCTGTGAATGGCCTGTACGTACATGATTCAAATAATCGTACGTAATGATTACGTAATAAACTGTACGTAAATGATTCAAATAAAAAACAAGATTTAATTTATTTTACCAAAAGTCTGAGCTAGGATCCCACATTGAGAGATTCCTCTGGGATCAATTTTCTCCCATGAAGCACAACCACTGAAAACATTCACAGGTCTTTTTTTTAACAAAATGTCTCATTATTTTTATTACCTAGTGGGTCAGAGATCCTTGACAGGCTGGTGGCCGCAGCCTGACTTGGGTGACAAATTCACGCTGGCTGTTTTGGTCTGTTTTTCTCAGCGGAGAGGTGCATTTAATTACATCCCAATGTTTTCCACAGAGCACAATCTGAGTTTTGATACGACCCACCCGTATGCCTGGGTGTAGCCAAAACAGACACAAACAGTGTTGTTAGCACCCTAATCTATACTGAGCCGAAGCAGGAGGCTCACACTTAACTTGTGACCAACTTTGTGTGTGTGTGTGTGTGTGTGTGTGTGTGTTTAGCCAGATGCCAAAACTTTGCTGTACATCAGCAGTCTGTACTGCCACGATGTTTCAGTGGGTAATGCTGTTGTTTCACGGCTCTGGAGTTAGGGGTTCAAATTTTTTCCTGACCTTGTGTGGCTGGGTGGAGCCAGTGTTGCACTTAAATGAACCGGCAAGTGAATTGCCCCTAGTGTGTGTCCGGTAATGCACTGGCATCCCGTCCAGGGTGTCCCCCGGCCCTGTGCCCTGTGACGGACTGGCATCCCGTCCAGGATGTCCCCCGGCCCTGTGCCCTGTGACGGACTGGCATCCCGTCCAGGGTGTCCCCCTGCCCTGTGCCCTATGATGGACCGACATCCCGTCCAGGGTGTCCCCCGGCCCTATGCCATATGATGGACCGACATCCCGTCCAGGGTGTCCCCCGGCCCTGTGCCCTGTGACGGACTGGCATCCCGTCCAGGGTGTCCCCCTGCCCTGTGCCCTGTGACGGACTGGCATCCCGTCCAGGGTGTCCCCCTGCCCTGTGCCCAGTGACAGACCGGCATCCCGTCCAGGGTGTCCCCCAGCCCTATGCCATATGATGGACTGGCATCCCGTCTAGGGTGTCCCCAATATGCTTCTTGGTGTAGACTCCAAAGACCCCTGTAAAGGGTTAGTGGTTGAAAGGTGAATGCATGATTCCATCCATCCATTTTCTATGCAGGGATGTGGAGCTTAGGGTGCACATCAGGGAGTAACCCAGGACAGTGCACCAACCCATCACAGAGCACTCACACCTATTATTCTAATTTTATTTATTACTGTTATTATTTTTATGGGCTGTGACGTTTTCCTGTACAGATACGTGCCCCTGCCGGCCTTCGGCTTCTCTGCCAGCTCTCATAAAAAGACATGGACACGTTAACTTCACTGTCCATCCAAAGTTCGTGCCCTTTTGTTTAAGAACCAATTGCAGATGGGGGCAGGAAGGCAGTCTGATGTTTTGACGTCTCGATGGTGCCGCAGTTACGAGAGGCGACAGAGAGCGGTTTCCCAGGGAGCCTCAGGCTTCCGGCGACAGGAACGACATGCCTGCACCACCTCCCGGGCCATTACCTGCACGACCCGCCGTTGCCGGGGCGACTGTCGCCCAGGGGAGCCCGAATGCTGTTAGGGTAATAATTACTTCATCAAAGGCAGAAAGAGCTGAGGTTCAGCGGGGGAGAAAAGCCCACGGCTCCCCGCCGAGGCCGTCGATGGCCGAGCACAGGAGCCGCCAGGCTGTCCTACTTCCCAGGTCTGAATCCCATCCATAGAAACGTTCTTCATCGCATTGAAAGGCATAACTGATACCCAACAGAGTCTGGTTCTTCTGATTTTGGGGACATTGCAGGTACTACCAAGGCATCCCTACTGTTGGCTACATATTTTGTGGAACCGCCTGTACCCAGAGACCCACACATGAGAGGCTGCGAGACAGTGAGCTGCGAGATTGGGCAGTGCGGTTGGGCCTGAATTACGGCCAGAGACAAGCGCTGATCTCCGTGAAAAGTCAAACACCAGAGCCAAACGCTTTTAATCAAGGTGACTGGCATCAGGAGGACGAAGTCAGAGTCCTGTACAGACTGCGCTAATTCTGACCTGTGCTGTCAGACGCAGCTTCGGAACCAGACTTGGGATGCACGTGGAGCCCAAATCCCAGACACACTCTCTTCTTTTGATATTTTACTATTTTTAAACCTGCTTTAGTCTTTTGATGTATACATTTTAAGCAGTTTAATTTTAGCTTCAGGTGCAGTGCCTGCTCTCATTTTAATTCTCATTTGAATGTGACTCCAGTGTGCGTCTGCTTGCCGGCATCTCTGTGTCTGTCTGTGACGGGGCTCCTTTCCAGGGCATAAAGCTCGTCGTGTTGCAGTCTTTGGCCTCCCCAGATTCCCATTCTACACGCAGCTCTTAACTTGCTAGTAGGGGACCTTTCCGATATCCTCTTTATGCTCCGAAATGCCGAACGCGACGTGTCCAGCTGGGTACGTTCTGGTCTGGACACCTGTCGTCTGCAAGTGACATCTAAGCGAGCCATTTCCTCACTAGCGCAGTGGATTATTTCTGTGACTAATTCAGCCCACAGGTAATCGCCGCACCCTGTTTGCTCAAATTCTGCTCCGCTGTCACCCGAACCGGCAGTTTTGTTACACAGATCTGTCTGTGAACGCTTGTGTTGTCAATGTGATGAACGACATTCGCGCAGGTCTCGAGTTTTCGCGCAGGTCTCGTGCACCTTAATATCGGAAAACTGGAACCCTCCGCAGAAGCACTGGACACACAACGTTTCGTGTTTGGGGTTTAATGCAATTTATCATTTCTGACAATCGCTGTGACCTTGTGTGGCAGGGGTGGGTAATCTTATCCAGAGCGTTCCGCAGTGTGTGTGGATTTTCACTGCGACTCCCTAATTAGATTGCTAATTAGAGGGCTGATTGGCAGAAGAGCCCTCACACCTGGGTTTGAACAGCGGAACCTAAAGGTTATCCCGAAATCCTTGCAAACGCACCGGCCTTTTGCAGATAAGATGCCCATCTATGTTGATTGAATAAACAGTTGTGGAATTTAGATCAATGGCAGAATGTATATACTGTTTAAGGTACTTTTAATTATGTTGCAGTCATTTACGGTGTGCTTGTTCGGATTCCGTGATTATTGCAGATTAACCGAGTTGCCAACCATATTCTGTTAGACGGTAAACTGACAATAAACTGAAACCCTGTACCTCTGTGGACAGCCTTCGCTCTCCAACCATGTGAGAACCACACGACTGCTGTTCTGTTCTGAGTCATTTCCTCTGGAGGGGGGCAGGATGAGAAACGCGTTACGTAAGGTGTCAAATGAGGACCTTTATTCTCTCGCTGTACTTCACTCAGAAAAGGCTATTAGACATAATGTGCTTCTGTTAAGTATCTGAGTTTCCACTGGTATTTATACATAATCTCATCTAAACGATCCTATATATTTTTGTTTAGTGTTTGTTTCAGTTTCATTTGTAAGGTTGCGTCTGATTTGATGTTCTTCCTCACGGTACAGTATGGATGTCAGGGCGAGGAGGCGTGCGAGGATCGTGAAGTTAAGAGTTATGTCGCATCCTGTCAGGGTCACCCATGATAATAGGAGAGTTGCCAGACCAAACTTACCCTCCATTTACTGGGCAGCAGTGATATAAGACTGTCTGAGCCAGGTAATTACAGTGATGACAATGACAATGACGTTACTTCAGACTGCGCCAAAGAATGGCAGTGACAACCCACTTCCGTACCATACCGAGAAAAACCTTATGGACAGACACGCCAGAAGGGATGCCGATATAGTTTTGGAAGACGGGACCTTCAGGTTGGAAGGCACTCAACATGCTGTGGAGGGAGAGCTGAGGATTCTTTGGAGTTTGGCTGGTGTTCATGACGAGCTTGGATGGAAGCCTGTTGGACGTCCAACCGCTGACTTTGCCACAACGGAGAAGAAAACCTGAAGCTGCCAAGAATGAATAGCTCTTGGAACGTAGAATGTACAGAGGGAGCATGATCCAAGGAAATCTGGATGTGGTAAACTGATCACTTACAAGTCGACAGCTTCGCAGACTTCAATGGACTGGGCTAGACCACTTTCAGTCAGGCGGATACACCAGACAGACCACTAAGGCAATGGACAAGGAAGAGACATGTCATGGCAGGTCTCTTCAAATGTGGCCCTCGATTCCCAATCCAGGCCTTGTTTTCAGTTCTCCCAGGTAGTTAATCACTGATTCTGATTGGCCAGAGGCTTCACACCTGGCTCACAGGTAGAGGACGGCTGGAAAATCAGCAGTGCTCAGGTCTTGAGGTGCGTGATTTGAATAGTCCTGGGCTATGGCTTTTGTAGTAAGCAGGGACACTAGAAAAACCATAACTGGATACAGTGCTGTGAGTGACCAACAGATATCAATTCGATTTTGTGGACACCCCTTCAAAATGATATTTATACAGCCTTATCCCTGAGCACCTGATGTGGATGAAATTGAAAAGTTTTATGATCAAGTTCAGGCTGAAATTGAGAGGACGTGGAGAGAACGTCTGCTCCTGGTGACGAGGCAGGTTTGCTGAAGTTGGAAATGAGAACATGGGGGACAACCTTTGGCCAGTATGGACTTGGAAGCAGAAATGAAGCTGGAGAGCAATGAATGAGACCAAAAGATAGACCGTCTTCTCATCGCTGAACAATGGAAGAGTTCGTGACAAACTGAGGATGGAAACTGGAACCCATACTTCCAAAATAGGACCTGGAAAAAATAGCCACTGCCTTCAAAGGAAACGTCAGCAACCCATTTGGGATGCTGGACCAGTTCAATGGAGAACTAGTGGAATTGTTAGGAATCTAAAAGGAATCGGGAAAGAGACCAAAATTACAACATCTGCAAAATAACTGGAACTAAGTTTACAGAAAACAAGGGGTGTTTTTCAGAGTATCTGTGACATTAAAAAGGGCTTAAACACTGAGCTGGTATATTGACCTCACAGGCAAATAATAACTGGTGGAACAAAGATCAAGCTGTGGAAGGAAAACACAGAACACCTCCACAAGAGAGACATCAACATTCATGATGTACTTAATGAGGTCAGGTATACGGAGGAACCTTTAGTGATGGAATAGGGGGTCAGGAGCTCTGAGATTATGGGAATGGCAGCTAACATTAGTGTCCATGATGAAGACACAGAGGATATAGACAGCTTTCACCTACGTGGAACAGTCACCAACAACAAAGGATGCAGCAGTCAGGAAAAATGTCTAGAAAAAATCTTCAAGGCCACTGATGTATATCTAAGAACAAAGATCATAGTTTTTTTAGAATATGGTATTTCCTGTGGCTCTTTTTGGATATGAAAGCTGAACATTAAAGGCAGGTGAGGAACAGTATTGATGATTTTGTACTTTGATGCTCACAGACTTTTAAGAATACTATGGACTGCAAGAAAAATCAGCAAGTGGATTATTGATCAAATCATGGCAGAAATTTTATGCAGAACGTGACAGATCAAACTAAAGTAGTCTTATTTTGGGCATTTTATGGGAAGATCCAGTGAAATTGTTGAACTTAATTCTTGGAAAATCTAAAGGTGAAAGATGAAGACTGACCAGCAACAACACGCAATCGTCTAATCATCCAGACAGAAGGCGGGACATTCTGGAACAATGGAATTTATACGGTCAGCAGTCAACACCCACTTGACATCACCTACTAATCCATCTTCCAACTGCTTATCCTGAGCAGGGTTGCAGGAAGTACCTAAGAATAAATATCTTACTTGATTTAGGTTTCTTTTGTCCTTTTCTTGACAGGCAGAGTGAGATTGTTCTGTTAAATTATCTCTGTCCCTCTTATGAGACCCAGAATGTGCCCTGCACAGAAAGCAAGTCCGTCTTGAAGGGACGATCTCTTTGCTATTGCAAAGAAAAATAGAAAAAAAGATTCATTATTTAAGCCAGAGGAAGTGAGTCCGTCCTTCATCCTTGGCCCCCGGGTCCCCTTTAAACCAATTCTATCGTATTTTCTTGTGGGTCTGGGGGTGGGGGCTCTGTCTCACGCCTGTCTCTCCACCACATAACCATGTCATCATATCTACACTGCTTCAGCCGTGGCGACTTGGTGAGCCAGTCAAAGAAACTGTGACCAGACGTACACCAACGACCCCTGTCGGCCTCGGTGGGATATCAAAATAAGCACAGGAATACAGTCGGTGAAATGCCACTCAATCCCATAGCTGTCTTGATATCTTCTCGTTTGGAAATATGATTATATTATCATGATAATATCATTAAATATCCCCTGTCCAAACACATCAATCAGTCATTGTCAGTGTCACATAATGGTTATGCCTCCATTGTTGTTCTTCATCGGATTACATTCACAGAGATCATAGCATCTATTGTGATGGGAAACCAGCTGGAGAAAGGCAGGGTAATGCCTTGTGTCTCTAGCCTCGCGTTTCCTCCCTCTCATCAGCAGCTGCGGCCGTCGCCGCGGCGATGTTACTGTGACATCACAAACGCGTTTGACTGACCAGATATTTTGAGAATGTGATGAAACAATTCGGCAATCACCATTTCCATACACGCAGACGATACCTTTTGCGCGCTGCCATCTGTAGTTCGCCGTCATTCGCTTCAACGGCCGGCGCATTACAGTAACTCAGCATCTCGGCTCGACGGTAAGGAGTGCTCCCCGTTTTCCCAGAAGTGCCGGAGATGTTTCAGACCTTTAAAAGCTGTTCTAGAAACTGAATTAAGTGGGGATCTGGTTCAATACACAACCCAGAGTAAGCTGTTTATATTTCTGCTGGAGAATAAATAACAAAAAATAAAAAAATACCCGTCACACACTGTGAGCGTGGATGGCGATTTCGCATTCTGTCTGGCACAATGCCGGGATTAGTATTTATTTATTCTTTTATTTATGGGCTGTGGCTTCAGAAGAAACCCAGATGGATAATTGTCTGCTAAAAGGTTGTATACACTGTATCCAGGAGAGGGAGCATATCATTATGCTTTTTTTTCCCACATAACGGTCTCCTTGTCAACACATTTCAGACAAATGCCTCCCTCCCAAGATATTATTTAGAATGTGTTGCATTAGCACCCTGAGGTGTAAATAGCTGCGACTGAACCCTATTACTCAGATAATGAGAATGGCTTTCTCATGCATTTCCTGTTAGCGGCGGGAAGCTGAAGAGCCCAGCCTCGCGACTTTAGAGCCCATGTAAATAAGAAAAAGAAAGAAAGAAAAATAAAATAGAAGTAACATGTGCAGGCCGGCCCCATCCCCCCCACCTGCGCAGGCTCCCTAACTGCACTCGCGCAGAAAGATATGGCAAGAAACCTCATCCACACCGGTGTGTATCTCCCTGTGGACCCGTGCAGATTGGCCACAAAGATGTTCCGCTCAAAAGCAGGAGGTGCATTTGGCTTTGATCCAAATAAGATTTATTAGTTGAAGGTTTCTGCTGCATCTTCTGCACTGTGCTGGCCTGTGACGCTCGGTACCTGTGCAGGGCTCATTCATGTACATACATGCAGACGGACGCATGGACTGGTTGCCCAGGCGATGGGCACAGTCTGACACTCGCAGGATTGGCAGGGTAAGGTGGCGCGACTCCCTGGTTCTTGGACTTCGCGGGACAGAAGTGTGTAGCGGTGACTTATGTGATCGACTGGGTCAGCGTGGGCCTGCTTTTAGTTTTGAGCAGAATCAAATTAAGTGGGGGTTATGTATTTATTACATTGTGGGGACCAAATTTCCCCACAGTGTGATAGAAACCTGTTATTTTGACATTGTGGGGACAATTTTTTGTCTTTTATTTTGTTTGTTGACTTATGGGTCAGTTTAGGGCTGGGTAGGGGTTAAGGTTGTGTTGGGATTAGGGTTTTTTTCTATTGAGATGAACGGAGGGTCCCCGCAAAGATATAAATACAAATGTGTGTGTGTTGGTAAGGCTTCACTTGTGTTTGTGTGTTTGGGTGTATGCATGTATGTCTGGGACTGTGTGTTTGATATAGCAATGTGTGTTCGGGGTTTTGGTTCGTGTGTTTATTGGTGTAAATGTCACTGAGGGGCTGTGGGTGACACTTGGCTGGGGGCCACAGGGTGGCTTTCGGGGGTCCTGCTCCTCTCCATTAGCTCCGGCGTCCGACACCATTCCCTGCTGCTGCTGCTCCCTAATGCAAGCGCCGCTTCGCCTCCCAGTTCACCCACATCCCGCTTCACCTCCCGCTTCGGCTCCCGCTTCACCCGCATCCCGCTTCGCCTCCCGCTTCACCAGCATCCCGCTTCACCTCCCGCTTCACCAGCATCTCACTTCGCCTCCCGCTTCGGCTCCTGCTTCACCCGCATCCCGCTTCACCAGCATCCCGCTTCGCCTCCCGCTTCACCAGCATCCCGCTTCACCTCCCACTTCGGCTCCCGCTTCACCCGCATCCCGCTTTGCCTCCCGCTTCACCAGCATCCCACTTCGCCTCCCGCTTTGGCTCCCGCTTCTCCCGCACCTTGCTTCACCTCCCGCTTCACTTGCATACCGCTTCACCTCCCGCTTCACTTGCATCCCGCTTCACCTCCCGCTTCACCAGCATCCCGCTTCACCTCCCGCTTCACCAGCATCCCGCTTCACCTCCCACTTCGGCTCCCGCTTCACCCGCATCCCGCTTTGCCTCCCGCTTCACCAGCATCCCGCTTCGCCTCCCGCTTTGCCTCCCGCTTCACCCGCATCCTGCTTCGCCTCCCGCTTCACTTGCATCCCGCTTCGCCTCCCGCTTCACCAGCATCCCGCTTCACCTCCCACTTCGGCTCCCGCTTCACCCGCATCCCACTTTGCCTCCCGCTTCACCAGCATCCCACTTCGCCTCCCGCTTTGGCTCCCGCTACACCCGCACCTTGCTTCACCTCCCGCTTCACTTGCATACCGCTTCACCTCCCGCTTCACTTGCATCCCGCTTCACCTCCCGCTTCACCAGCATCCCGCTTCACCTCCCGCTTCACCAGCATCCCGCTTCACCTCCCACTTCGGCTCCCGCTTCACCCGCATCCCGCTTTGCCTCCCGCTTCACCAGCATCCCACTTTGCCTCCCGCTTTGGCTCCCGCTTCACCCGCACCTTGCTTCGCCTCCCGCTTCACTTGCATACCGCTTCACCTCCCGCTTCACTTGCATCCCGTTTCACCTCCCACTTCACCAGCATCCCGCTTCGCCTCCCGCTTCACTAGCATCCCGCTTCGCCTCCCGCTTCACCAGCATCCCGCTTCGCCTCCCGCTTTGCCTCCCGCTTCACCCGCATCCCGCTTCGCCTCCCGCTTCACTTGCATCCCGCTTCGCCTCCCGCTTCACCAGCATCCCGCTTCGCCACCCGCTTTGCCTCCCGCTTCACTTGCATCCCGCTTCGCCTCCCGCTTCACCTGCATCCCCCTTCACCTCCCGCTTCACCAGCATCTCGCTTCGCCTCCCGCTTCGCCTCCCACTTCACTTGCATCCCGCTTTGCCTCCCGCTTCACCTGCATCCCGCTTCGCCTCCCGCTTCACCTGCATCCCGCTGTGAGCTGCACCTGGGCAGGTGGCTCTGCAGGCTGGATAAGTCCTTCCCTCTCTAAAATCAGTGTCATTCTATCCTTTTTTGTGAAAGATGTGGGGGTCACAGCTATGTGATTTTCTTGCATTTCAACAGAACTAATGTTCTGTTAAAAGTCAGTATGCAGGATGTAATGAGCAGATTAATTCGTCATGATTTATGCGGAAAACCACAGACCACAGCAGCTCTCTTTCATAAACCACGACACAACATTGGCATGTATGTTCAGTTGAATATGAAACGGTGTGATGTATCTAAACGGGACAGACATTTGCTTCTCAGGTTTCTGTATATTGATCTTTTAAATTAGTAAACCTTGCAGAAAAGCTTCTTGCCTCATTTTCTAAGATGTAACGTAGTGTGGCGCATTGGCGCGGACCTGCTACGCGTGTGTCTGTCCGCAGGTGCTGTGAACGTCACCGTGCTCTTTTGATAATAGCTTCCCAATTTTCAGTAAGTCGATCATCTTAGCTTTTCTGCTCCAGTACATCATTGTTCAGGCCTGTCTTTTCATCCAAGGTATGGAACGTGTGGTGTGCAAATTTGTGTGATCTTTATATATAATACTGGGGGGGGGGGGGACTGTGTATTCTCCTCATGTAGCTTGGGTTTCCTCCAAGTCCTACAGTTTCGTCCTGCCATCCAAAAACATGTGGTTAATTGAACTGAAATCTCTAAACTTGTATTGTGTGTGTGTGTGTGTGTGTGTGTGGGTGGGCTGGGGGGGTGGGGGTGGGGGATGGTATATATTACATTATTACCACAATATGATAAAAACCTTTTTTTGGTCCCCACAAACTCATTTTTTAAATTCTAAAAATCTATGACTGCAATCAAAAAAACTACATACTTATGATTAGGGTTAGGGCTGGGTGGGGGTTAAGGTTGTCATTATTTGGATTAGGGTTTTGTAATGCCATCCAGCCTTGTCCCCTGTGCTTCCTGTGATAGACCCCAGGCTGTAAGATGGAAGGATGGACGTGTAGAGCAGTGTTAAGAGAGCAATGTTAATCTCTTGCCATAGAAAGTCCTGTAAGGTATTCTTCCAGTGCAACCGTTTCTGTTTATGACAAATGACCTTGCTGGCCTCCTGCTGTCACTAACTGGCTGGAGACACACATACTGTACCTGGGACCAGAGCCAGAGCTCTCAGCAAAGTTTCATTGCTGTCCCAACCGTACCTCAAAGATTACTTTCATGGGTCTTTTTTCTCCCCACCTTTGTTATGGTCTTTATTAAGTTTTTTTTAAATGCGATGCAGCGACTGTATATGACATCATCACCATTTTCTCACCACTTTTCCTGGTTAGTGTTGTGTTATTCGCCATAACATGGAAATGATATCTACAAGATCTGGGCCTTTTTAATATGATTTATTGTTCTTTTTTTTGTAGTCCTAAGATCTCGGCAGTTTGAGGTTGAGGGACTGTGCTGGTGCTGTGGAGCATTCGGGGCAGAGCTTGGTTTGGGGGGTGGGGGGGGGGGGGTTTGTGTTTCCTCAGACTCCAGGGGAACCAGCGCTGCTGCCGGGGGGAGGGCTGCATGGGAGCTGTGGATCAGGGATTCACAGGTGCAGGGCGTCACGAGCCCCCGCATGGCACCACGCCCCCCCGCCCCCCCCCCCGCCCACGCACGCTTTGAGTGACGCTCTGTGTGATTTCTAATGACAGCCAGAGCAAATTCCGGTAATGAGGTCACCTTGGGCCTGGATTCCGGCTTGGCTGCCGTTTCCCATGGAAATGACTTTAGCGGGATATGTATAGTCGTCTAAATGAAATTTTAATGCCTGGAAATGTTGTCATTGAAATCAAAAAACGAAGGGAGATCAAACCCAATATCATCTGGCTTCTCTGTCTTCTTATGTATGGATTACAAGGACCTGTAAATGCCCTCCTGAAAAAAAA
The DNA here is from genome assembly GCF_023856365.1 of Brienomyrus brachyistius. NCBI lineage: Eukaryota > Metazoa > Chordata > Actinopteri > Osteoglossiformes > Mormyridae > Brienomyrus > Brienomyrus brachyistius. Next base: position 13,931,073 of record NC_064536.1, read on the forward strand.
ACTGTCAGTTTACGCTGCTATGAGGAGACAAAATCGCAATCACCATGGTTACTGCGGTGTATTTTTTTCCTCGGAGGCATGTGAGGGTCTTTCTTCAGCAGCACACACGGTATGTGCCTCCATATTGCTGGAGGAGCCACCTGATGCTGCCCGGATTCTCTGGGAGTGTCGCCGTGGTGATTGTTGCTCTGTTGCCATGGGCAACGCACAGAGAGAGCCTCGGGGGTCTCTTGAAGCCCAGGGATGGAGGGCTGGGGAGGCAGACGCAGAAAAGAGAACACGAACGCCAGTGTGATTTTTACATGCAGCCTGCATATTTCTGGTGAACGGAGCAGGTTTCACAGAGGATTCTGCAGACAGTCCGTGCCACACTGCATTTTTTTCTGGGAGACAGACCACTAAGCATCATTTACACTGATAGATTCTACAGACTTTATCATTAAACATTTAATTGGGCCTAAATTTTGAAGGACAGACAATTTAAGCAGATCCTGACAGCTGCTCACAGAGGCCTCCCCTTGGACTCTTGGTTCTGGTCCACACCGACCTGGCTGGTCCTATCTTTACACGTACTGGCTCCTCTGACTAACAACCACACACCAACCCACCACAAAAGAAAAGGGAAAAATGAACAGCGCCAAGACGTCATCTGTCTGCCCGGTTTGCTTCAGAATCAGCACACACAAACTATGCAAAATTTCATAACTATAGGGAAAAAAAACATCCCTTTGGCTCATTAAGAGGTGCCTCTATAGTCTCTCGGGTGTATTTTAAAAGAGGCACTCGATTGGGCGCCCTGATGTGCAAGGCCCAGAGGACACTTGGTGACCTTCAGGCTCTTCAGCAGGAATGATAAGCGCACCATGGGACAGACTGTAACATATCAGCCATTATTCTGAGAAGCAGAAAAAAGGCACAAATCTACTTTCCATTATAGATACAGAACAATAACATACTGGGACATTTTGTCTGCAAAAAAATAAGGCACTAGGACAAAAAAATGGTTGGATACTGCTGTTAGTGCTGAATATGGACTAAAACTTAAGTCAGTTTCATGGATAAGATTCGCCTAATGATGCTGTGATATTAACATTGTCGGCGCCTAATTGTGGGCTCTACGGTACAGAAGTTTGCAGCTTGAGAATCCCACAACAAACAGACGTAGCTTGTAATCTGACTATCAGTCTCCTTTCTTATACCTGTAAGGAGGACAGTTTTTTACAGTATTAAAATAGAATCTTTCACATTGATCAATGTGTGTTGAGTTAAATATGGACGAAAAGTGGAGTCCATTATTTATTTCGATCAGGCCATCTATATGGGAGAGAATTAATTAAGGTAGGAGTCTTTGAGCAGAATTTAGCAGGTAGCAAAAAAGATTGATTTCTTAGTTTGAGCATTATTAAAGTGTAATAAATCTTCTCCCCGCTGCTAATTGAAAAAAAAGAAATTCTTTTGTAAGGTTTGGAGAATGTGATTTCCTTCCCTTCTCCTCTGGTTAGGAGAGATTAGGTCTGCGTTTACACTGTTACCTGTCTGTTCATTAGGTACAGAACGAGGTCCTGTATGATTGGTTCTTATGATTCATCTCGCACATGTCATTAGTTCTGAGAGGTGATGCTTAGGATTATGGGGATTGTAGTGTTTGGGCTCACTTGTGTGGCAACGGCTACAGGATGATAACGTGGAGTCATGTGACATTTGGAAAAAAAGAAAACAACACTGTTTCTTTGCTGGTGCTTTATATACCTAATGGGCATTATTGTGGAAGTCAATGTATCAGCAAAGACAGGACAGACATTACACAAAGTTAGTGTTTTCTGCTGCAGTAACAGAGCAGCTTCTGTAGTGTCAGATCTCTGAGGAAATTGTTAATGAGTGAGATAGTGACAGCATTTCATGGTCTCCTTTTCTCTCTCTCCCTTCTTAGACTCTATTTAGATGCACAAACACACTGGGGAAGTTAATCGTTTTGCATAGACGCCTGTGTTTATTCAGACTGGGGGTGAATCGCGTGGATCCATGGGGCAGCTATGCAAAGCAAACAGGTGCGCAGAAACACGCAGGTGTGATTCAGCAATGCGGCGGCTTTCGGCATGACGCGGGTGTTCCCACTGCGTGCGGGCCTCACGCGCATCCCTGAAGCGCATGCTCAAGGGATGCAGCAGTGCAGGATGCAAAGAGTGCACCCACTTACCTGAGCCCGAGCCGGTGCAGGGCTCTGTGTCTCTTCGCAAGAGAGCACAGTGTGCCTCTATTCTCAGTGGAGTTAATTTGGCAAAGTAATGTGAACAGGCAACACAGGCAAATTAATGTGAAGAGGCAACACAGGCAAATTAATGTGATGAGGCAGCACAGGCAAATTAATGTGAAGAGGCAACACAGGCAAATTAATGTGAAGAGGCAACACAGGCAAATTAATGTGAAGAGGCAGCACAGGCAAATTAATGTGAAGAGGCAACACAGGCAAATAAATGTGAAGAGGCGGCACAGTCAAATAAATGTGATGAGGCGGCACAAGCAAATTAATGTGAAGAGGCAACACAGGCAAATTAATGTGATGAGGCAGCACAGGCAAATTAATGTGAAGAGGCAACACAGGTAAATTAATGTGAAGAGCAACACAGGCAAATTAATGTGAAGAGGCAACACAGGCAAATTAATGTGATGAGGCAGCACAGGCAAATTAATGTGAAGAGGCAACACAGGCAAATTAATTTGAAGAGGCAGCACAGGCAAATTAATGTGAAGAGGCAACACAGGCGAATTAATGTGAAGAGGCAACACAGGCAAATTAATGTGAAGAGGCAACACAGGCAAATTAATGTGAAGAGGCAACACAGGTAAATTAATGTGAAGAGGCAGCACAGGTGAATAAAAGTGAACAAGCAGCACAGAGGAATAAATGTGAGGAAGCGGCACAGGCAAATAACTCGTATCTCTGGTGTTCAACACTTGCTAATTTCATCACTACTCATGTCAGGAACAGCACCAGTGTGTAAAGGGGGGGCCCTGGAGTGGAGCCGCTAACCTGTTAGAAACACCCACCTGCGTATTCTATGCCCCCTCCCCCCCCCCAACCGTGGTAACGCGGCGGCGATGAAAACGTTGCTAACGGACCGTGAGGCGCACGCTGTGGAAATTACGCCTTCGCAGCAACGCTGCGCCTCCTCTTTAATCCATCAAGGTTAAGGATCCGTGCGACGGGTTTTTTCCGGGCCTTGCTTTTTACAGGTCGCGGAACATTCCGGTGTCGCCGAGGCTGCTGCACTTGCACCAACTGGTTTGAACCAGTCTGGGCCCGGGCTGCAGATTTCAGACCACTTAGTGAGCGACGGCAACCCAAAGGTTGGCCCTCGAGGTGGGGGTGGGCAGAGGAGGCGTTAAGTGCCGGGGGGGTCGGCTCGCGGTACTTCTCCAGTCTCTGGTGAGCACTCCCAAAGTGCTCCTGCCTCACATTAACCAGAGCTGGGGTAACTAACCACAGAGGACCAAGATCCATTGCAGGTCCTACACGTCTCTTGTGGAGACGGAGCTGTATTTCATTTTTCTCCATCCATCCATCCATCCATCCATCCATCCATCCATCTTCCAAAGCCGGTTACCCAGGGCAGGATCTCAGTGACCCTGGAACCAATCTCACGAAGGAGAGGTCTTTAGGCAGGAGACACCCTGGAGGAGATGGCAGTCCACCCCAGAGCTCACACGCACTATGGGAAATGACGCATCGCAAGGCCATGGTGCTGCTGGCTGAGTTGCTGTGCCCGACCTCCATGCATTTCAGAGTCCTGTCAAATAAAACTGTGCTGAAGTCCTGCTCTTTTATTTGTTGTATTTGAAGCAGTACATTTAGATTGTTAATACAATCAGATTGTGTGTAAAAAAAAAAACCATGGAAGCCATTTGAAGACCCCAAAGGTTGATGGTTCCATATCTGCCGTCACCATGGAAACTTAATCACACTTGTTGCTGTAGTGAAACCTCCAGCTATGTAAAGGAGCAAGCGCTTCACTGCCCAGTGCAGTGCTGAAACACGATTGTCGCCCCCCCAGTCTCGAAAACGTGTAAATTATTGGTGCGCCTGGCCAACTGGCCTCTCCGGGAGCCCTGTGTGACATCGCCGGCATCTCAGCAGGCGAACGGCTTCTGTTAGCTCTCTGGCCCGCGGGATCTGCGGACACGCCCCTCGTGGACACCCCGCCATCTCCGGAATCTGCCACAGGGGGATGTAATTATTAATGTGTCACGGGACATTATTGGAAGGGGACAATGATGGCAGGTGACCCCCGCAGAGCCAGAGTCTAACCAGAAGGCCAGACATCGCCGGGGATTATGGGTATTAAACACAATGCCTGATGGCGCCTGCATAGCCAGCCATTCCCGATTAGTGCGGATTACGGGCAGCTAACGGCTAACGGAAAGTCTGTTTCCATCACCAATGAACTGATGGATGGTGGCCCATGTTACATTGTGGGGGGGGAATAATACTGCATGGATATTTGATCCGTCTCTCCGTTCCCTGATGCTCACTGTCCTCGGTGTCGACCAGGATGAGAGCTTCCATTTGGATCTGCCGCACACGCAATTAGACCTGTGCTCTGATCTGACGTTCCGCCCAGGGTGTACTTCACCTCACCCCCTGGTGCATTCTGGGAGAAGCTCCCTAACACTGCAGCCTTACTTGGAATGAGAGTACTTTCTAAAGAAGGGTTGGGGTGAGGAACATTTCCCGGTGATGTGTGATATTCTCAGAAAGATTCATGCAGCGATAACTCACCTATCACTCTGTTTTGTCCTTTTCGGCACAAGTCTAGCTGGTCAATTTCGGTAAAGTACTCTCGTACATACTGCTCACTTAACATTAAATTATCTTCATTTGGTTTATTTTTAGGCAAGGCAAAAACAGCAGCGAGTAAAAGTAAACCCAGTTAAATTATTAAATTGTAGTAATTTGTGAAGCAGAAAGTGATTCCCGCTCCGAGAGCCAGCTCGGACAGGGCTGCTAGGTCTCTTGGGGGGGTCGGGGGCACATAACATGCTTAACAGCAGCGTAAATGAAAAACCGTCTATTTACGCGATGCAATATTCTAATCTGACACTGATGCATGTACAGTATGCGGCTGCAGTTTTTAAGCTGTTAAAAGTATTCATCATGTTGTTTCCAAGCAGGCCTCATTTATTTCCCTTTGAATTACTCTTATTATTTTCCTTTAAAAAGGGCTTAAATAACATTTATTAATGTATTTGTCCGACACAAATGTTGCTCACCTCGGTACTTTGGGCTAGAGCAGGAGGATTAACGGCGACAGCGGACGTCGCGGCAGGATGTTAGCAGTTTGTTTCCCGCGATGTTTATCTCTGCCGGTCGATGCGGGACACGCTGATAATGAAGCCGATTTTAATCTCGTTTCTCGCCATCGCTCCGCTCCCCACCCCGCCAGGGTATCGACCACTTCAGGAGTGGGGGTCGGGGGGTTGGTTGAGGCGGGTGGTTACGGAGTGACCACTGGAAAAACAGTCGCGGGATCTGAGCGGAACCGAACGAGATCGTCAGAATCAGGAGTTCAGTGCTAAAGTCGGACAGACAGGCAGGGAAACGGGTGACCCCGCTACACCGGTCCTGAGGGACCCCCAGACACAATATGGACTGTGTGGCAGGGAGCTGGAATCGGAGCAAAAACAAAGACCATCTGGAGGTCCCTGAGGACCAGATTGGGAAACATTGCTCTGTAGATCCCACACTCAGTGGTAGCAGAAATTGGCCAGACACACAGGAGAAAAATTACATTTTAGAAGCAGGTATAACATTTGTGGTAAAGAGGAATGAACCTTTAACTGGACCGACGAGAGCGATTCGAGTCTGATTCCCAACACAAAGAACTCTCCCCAGCGCATTATCATAAGCGAGACTAAACATCGCTTCACCTTTGACTTACCGTTTACATAATCCGTAAAAAAGTAAGTACCGCAAGACCACAACCTGCAAGTCAGTGCTTGGCCCCGCACCGACAGGGAAGGCTGATTCAGAGGTACCTGATGATGGTTAGATATATGGAGGTCAGCCCCCCCCCCCATCTTTCTGTATTTATTATTTATTCTGCTCTCACCTCAACCCTGTTCCGAGTTATTAAGAAGCGCCCACCCCCTCCACTGAGAGAGGCGCAGGGCTGGCCTTACACACGCCCCTGGAATCGCCGCTGACAGCCAGCACACCCCCCCCCCACACCCAGACAGTCCGCCTCGACGATAAATATTTCCATCTCGCCACGGCGAAGCGGAATCGATGGCGACAGGCAGGTAACCTTGGAATCGCGGCGATGGGGGCGTGCCGTCGGAATTAGGAAATTAGCTGGGGGCCATGCGATCCATGGGTGCGAGATGCGTCTCGTCCCGCATCTCCTGCAATCTGCAATTCAATCCTATTAAAATAGAAACGCCCAACAGTCGCATTCAGTGAATACCGGGCTTGATCCTGCGATTCACCCTCAGCCCTTATAACACCTGCAAATATGCATGTACATGCTATATACTGCATGAGGACACCGGTTTGTCCGATATCTCATTCCGAATCTAAGAGTATTAATAAGAAGTTGAACAAAACCATCTGAAGACAGAGAGGTCTCTGCTTGGTTGTTCTGAGAAGATTTACCATTAGATGTTGGAGCACCGCTGGTGGGATTTGCTGCCATTCAAGTCTTGGTTCGTTTGGTTCATTTAGGTATTGATGTTGGGCTATCAGATCCTCTTCTGTGAGAACCGACCACTTTGTGACAGAACTGGCTCCCATCACTTGAATCGCTACAATTGCATTTGAGTGAGGCAGCATTAGCGTGGCAGAAATGCAGCGATCTTATTTATGTGACCACAAATTCTGCTGCCAACGTTTGTTGTTGAAGATTGCATGTCCGTGTGCATAATTACACACCTGTTTTAGCGATGGTTGTCGCTTAATTAGCCAATTCCTATAATAAATAGGAGTGTCCACATACTTTTGGCCATATAGTGCTTATTTGGAAAATATTTGGATATATACTCGGGTATTTTGTTTAAAGCCTCAGAAAGACTGGAGGCAAGATGCTCTTCCCATTAAAATTGACTCAGTTTGACCTCCAAAAGCAGGACCTCCTGTCCTGAGTATCTGATGCTCTTCTCTTTGCTTGTGTAGGCTTATTAGAAAACTAAGATAAAAAAATCAGTATCAAGAACACCCCCCTAGAGATCCTAACAAGCTGGTGGTTTGCCTGCTTACCCTGCAAGGTCATCACAAAGCTCATGGGGGTTACACAAAAATGTTCTGTGGGCAGAACAAAAAATAATTGGTTCAGAAAGATAACCAATCAGATTGTAGAGGAGGTCGGCCCAAGCATCTAGAGGAGGTGGGACAACCAATCACACGTCTTGGTCCCACCTCTTTTAGTTGCTTGGGCCCACCTCCTCTACAATCTGATTGGCTATCTCTCTGAACCAATCAGTTTTAATTTAACAAAAACAGTTTAACAAAGCCCCGTCTTTAGGTTAACCCCAGACATCTTCCATGAAACGGGTGAAGGTCCCATTGTGCCCTTGGATAGCTCCCTCCTCTTCCTCCATGCTGTGACTCTGGTTCAAGTAGCTGAGTCGCAGTGTGAAAAATATTAGAGCAATTTCTGTTATTGCTTATGAGCTGCACACACTAACTTGCTCTGATTCCCTACTTGGGGCAGGAGGTTGGGGTAAAATGATGGCTGACCAATTTTTGGGTCTTAATCTGAGATGAAGGCTCCACAACAACCCCCCCCCACCCCCCCATCCCCAGAGGACTTCCCTCAAAACATCTTCTAAATCCTCCAGCTGAAGGACGCTCATCACCACGAGTCTGTGTTTGCAGACTTTCATTCGATAAGATGAAGTCCACTCTGCCCTGCCCTCCAAAGCAGAAACCCCGCCCACTTCCTGTGAAGGTCCTAGCCCCAGGTGTCTGCGGATACCATTCCATCCCCTGCTTTTAATTTTATTACATATTAGCTCTCATGCTGCCTTTGCGAAGCTGTACGTCTCATATCGCTCGTGCTCCATATTGCAGTTTAAATTACTCAAGGCAATATGAACAGGGAGAGAAGAATCATATGAACAGATTGAATGGTGAAATGTTGATATCAGGGATTAAATTAATGCAAGCGAAACCAAAACAATATCTAATTAAAATCATTTGAGAAATGACTTGAAAATTGATTCTGACATCAGCATTTACAGAGACTGTCATAAATATAACTAGATGTCAGGGTGTGTGTTTCCTTCCTTTTTCTTTTTTTAACACACCATAGAAAATGGATGGGAGCAAAAATGGACAGGGGGCCTCCTTTGTTTTCCGTCAAGGCCCGAGGCTCGTCACGTCTGCTGGCGACCGGTTTTAAATAATAGCGCATTCACGCTCGTTTCCACGGCGATGGGAAGACGCTCCGACATGTTTAAATTCACCTGCTTGTGGCTGACCCGCTACACCTTTGCACCCTGTCATCAAAAAATGGGTTGTGAGTGAGGGGCGGTGGGGGGGGGTGGGAGTTTCCGTATTATTGTCACCTGAGATGCATGCAGGAAATGGTCTGGTGTCTGGGTACACCCCCTTACAGTCTATGATTCTGTTTATCAGGGGCTAAATAACAATTGTGAGGTCTTCAGCAACATCCACGGACAAACAAATCTAACCTTGGGTGACAGACAAAAAAACACAACAGATTTCGATATGCGAGCAAGCCACCATTCAGAAACTAGGACTGTTCTCTCACACTAGTCCCCAACGTGTTCTGCAAACATGAAGAATTTTGTCCCCCGGGCCTGCTGTTTTTTTATCATTTACATTTAGCAGATGCTTTTGTCCGAAGCGATGCACAACTGAGAAAAGCTTGGGGACAGAGAGCTGGGTGGAATACCGTCCCTGGAGTACCTGGGGGGTCAGTTGTGGGATTTGAACCCACAACCTTCTGGACACGGGCACAGAGCTGTAAGCCCTTGAGCTGCATGCCCCCTTTCCACCCCTCCCACCATGAGAGCTGATGTAACAGGAAGCAGGCAGTGTGTCAGATGATTGCTACTTCATTCCTGCGTGGAGGATGGAACAGAGAACCCTGCCTTCTTACGGGTTACTATGGAGTGACGCGCATCGTGTGAGCGGTGGGAGACGGGGTCGGGTCTCTGTTACCAGGCAGCCTCTGGGAGCCTTTCTCCAATAGCTCGTTCAATTTGTATTTAACTTAGTTTTACATACAGCCTGCTGCACTTACATTGCAGTGCAGCTGCAGTGAAGCTAGCATGGGCAGCTGTCAGTGTCGTTTCCGTAAAGAGCACCAATGACACCAGGTAATTAGCTTAATTGATCGTTTTATTTTTCGACGGGCCCAGATACTGTATCTGGGCCAGCGTCGACAGCCGAAGTCTGGGAGGATCGAGGTTAAGGGCCATGTGCACGGGGGCATAGGAACAGGTGCGTGATAAAGAGAATGAAATCCTGAATTGGAGGCATTATCGGGATAAAGGGGGGCATTTCCCCATCATCACAGGGATGTGCCGTCCACCCCCCCGTCTCATATATATATACATACGCACATATGACACCTAATTCAATTTAACACCTACCGTATTGTTAAAACAGATGTGTTCGCCGTGAGAAATGCGCTCATACAAAATTCAGCGGAAAACTAAATGAATTCTTTGGAACAAGAGGTGGCGTGTGCGGGGGACGGAGACTGTAAATAGATCAATAGCCCTTTGCCATCTTGAGCAAAAAAAGGGAAGGGGATTCTTAGAGGGTGATGGGAACGGAGAACCAGGCGAAATGAATGCATTTCATGGAACCATTCGGTGCAGGTGTGGAGTTCTGCATGCATTTCATCCTGCATGCTTATCTTTGACAAAGAATAGTCTGAGGTTCACACAATGATATATATATATATCTGTGTGTGTGTGTGTGTATATATATATATATATATATATATATATATATATATATATATATATATATATATATATATATATATATATATATAATAAATACAATAATAAAATGAATACAATATATATAAAAAATCTATTGTTTCGACATTATGGGGACAATTTTTCAGATCCCCACAAAAATCTGCCAAAATTCTCGCACTTAGTTTGGTTACTTTTGGTTAAGGTTTGGGCGGGGGAGGGATGGTTAAGGTCGCCATGTTGGGATTAGAGTTTTCCCCATAGAAATAAGTCTCAACAAAGATATAATCACAAACAATTACAAGCCTGTGTTTGTGTATTTTTGAGTGTGTATGTGTGTTTCTGTGTGTACTTGTGATTTGTGTGTGTGTGTGTGTGTGTGTGTGTGTGTGTGCCTCACATTTTTCCAAATTGTCCAGGATTTCTCAAAGGTACGCTCATTACGGCAAAACTCTGCACTTCATAGCCGCTTAATAGACTCACCACTCTCTGGTAAAACCTTAATTAGGACCTCTGCAGTTTCCCTCTTGATCGCCGAAGGAGATACACTTGTAGTATTATCGGAATGGAAAAGCTGAAATATTCCAAGAAGGACCTACGGAACTGAACTGTTTTCTTTTCTTTTTTTCTTGGGCATTATTTGCCGCCTTCTTCTGCTTAAAAATCCACTTTCTCGCAATTATTTACGGCGGCAGTCTGTCGCTGAAGCAAGCTACCTAAAACGCACAAAAATCAGTGTTGTACTAAGTTGGCGCTGCTACACCGACGCACCTCCACGGTGTCCAAGTGTCCATATGCTTTTATATCGGTGTTCCTACCGGGCTGTGACTGTTACACACAGGTGCCCCCTGTCGATATTATAATGGGTCTATTAATTTGATCATTTTAATAAGGCGTGGGCGGGTGCACGGGGTGCTTCCATCTCTTTTTTAAAAATCACATTTCTCATCATCCTCTTCATTTTTAAAACGACGATACCTTCCAGTTTACAGTAACACTCTTTTCGAATGCGTCATAGATTTATATAAATTGAGCTAAAAATGTAAATACACATAGGTAAGCTACTTAAATGATGGAAACGAATTACTTTTGGAACTAAATCTTGCGTGTCTATCTTTGGTATTAACACCCCCATTAAATTACCCAATACGTCGTTTTAATGCATCCTGTGTTTAACTTTTTTTTTTTTTTTTTTGACTGCTCTTCAAATCATATAAATTAATGCGAATATTATTTTCATTGTTGCATATTCATTACCGTCAAGTACCTGCCTGGAGAATGTCAGTTTCAGCGTGTTCCATTGGTACTTTGTTTGTGTAAGTGGGCTACTTTAATAAAGTAGATTAAGCGGGCGAATAATACAGATTATGCAGCATAATGGCAACGCAGCAGATCCATCAAAGTAAGCGGAGCACTTCGCTTAGAGATGCTTAAATGCACGCCTCCCTCGGCTGTATACGGCTTCGAGATGAATAACAATAAAATAAAGAGCGGCTTTAATGCGTGGAAGTTAATCAGGTACAATTAAGCAGATGCTGTCTGCGGGGATATACGCGGGGCAAGACTCTTCCCTCCAGTATTAAAATTTAATACCTGGTACGAGAGGGGCAAGCCAGGGCGGGCTACCGCGATGGTCCTGCGGACCGGCCGCCTGGAAAAGGGTGCTGACAGACCATTAAGGCGTCCCCATTGTCAATGCGATCACACTCGGTGCGGCCGTCGGAATAACCGCCTAGAAGAGCATCAATCAAATTATTCCTCAGATGCTGCAGTACGTGCATAATTATATGGAATACTGCATATAAATTCTCAAGTGCACGGAATTATTCTGATAGATTAAAATACTAATTAGGTAGGCATTGCAGACTTTTGAGAACATTACAGGGTTCAGCACGCTCGCGTGATTTGCATATTCTTCATCTGGCGAATGTGTCAACAAAAGGACTTTTTCCCCCTTTGTAACGCATTCATATGCAAACAAACAGCCTGGAATTATGCATCATTTTATAAATGCGTTTCTGTAGCGTGTAATGCATCGAATGCAAGAAGTGCATTTGGTGACGGTTTAGTAGGTTTTGGTGAAGGCCTCCTATCGCCAGTCCACTGACATAGACCGCCTGTCCCAGTAATCTGGCAAGGGCACTCCTATTGGTACTTTAAGCTTTCGGAACCTGCCCTGTTGTGTAATCAGGCTACACGATACGTTTAGAAGCTGCCTCTGTCCTGATTGCCCTCTTTCCACACTGAATCCCTGTTCTTTTCCACAGCTAAACAGGAAGATAACCTGGGAAATGAATCAAGAGTGCGCATCCTACAAGCAGGAGTCACGGACGTAAGTCTGGATAAAAATTCCTGTTTTTTCCCTTTTTATACGTTACTGAAAGACGGTGATTCATTATGCTTCAAAAGCACACACACACACACACACACACACAAAAGGAAATACAAAAGAATAAGGGTAAATTCAACAGACCATGGTGGGTATTCATGCGTTGCAATGAAGTGTGTTTGTGTGTGTGTGTGTGTGTGTGTGTGTGTGTGTGTGTGTGTGTGTGTGTGTGTGTGTGTGTGTGTGTGTGTATCATTTCATTTTTTGGGGGTCTCACCAGATCGACCGCATGTTAACATGGCACTCACAGTAACATGGCCCGTCAGCACTGACATGATCTGCTTTTTTTAACCGGTTAACACTCATTCACACCACCCGAGACGAACACAATTCCGTGCCGCCGACTCCCGATTTTCCATCCATTGGCTCGGGAGTCGCTGAGTATCAGGCTGAAGGTGTCAGTCAGAGACGGTGGCTCGGGAGGGGTGGCAGACTGAGGCGGGGCGCCGGCAGGGTCCCGGACTCCATCCAGCCTCCTGTATCAGAGCCGATGATAGCGCCGCACCGCCGCCTGTCTCCGTCGCTATTTTCTTCCCGTCTGCGGGAGCTTAGTGGCGATTTGTCCTACGTGACATGAATAGATGGATGCAGGTGTTGTTACATAAACACATACATAAATAATATATTTGCATTCAAATTTATCTTGAGCGCTTTTCTGAGTGATCAAAAAAAGAACCGTCAACCTAACGAATGGTTTTGCCCAGCTGACATAAATCAAATATTTTTCTTCCAGCAGAGAAAAAACAGCCAATCTCACAGCTGAGCGTGTATTCTCATAATCCCAGGGTTAAAGCATCATTTTTTATTTTATTTATTTATGGCGTGGCAATAACTCTCTATGGCGTGGCACGCGTGAATAGCAGAATACTGTCGATATCAAAGGTTTTCGTAGCCTCGCTCTGGAGAGGAATTAATCCTTTCCCCATATTCATGCTTTGCTTCTGTCTAATACAGGCACTTTAGGTCTCAGGCTGTCTGGAGGGAAATTAATTAGGAATAGAGCTGTTTTTAGGTAGCAGATTTAACTTACTCTGTAAAAAGCGGCTTTCGTGCTGCTGCGTTTTGTGTAAGACTGAAGATTTTAATATATAATCTGCCAAATTCCCTGCTAAGGAAGCGTCTGCTTGAGATGCTGTTCTGTCGTAGTGGCGCCTGCTCAGATGTTTTTAATGATACTCCATTATTTAACAGGGATTGATATTTTTTGTATGGATTAATGTAAAATTCATTCTGACGAACCAAGGTGCTTTGATGAGCATGCTTTGCATTCAGTTACGGTTTGTCTTGTATGGAGGGACAAAAATGTTAAGTATGAATGTCTTTTCGAATGAAACCGCACAAGGATCTGTTTTGGGTGAACATTGTGAATCTAACACTTGCATTACGATATTGCATATCAGACTGATCAGATTATTTAATGGATAAAACCATTCCGCGAGTATTTTAAAGGCGAGGCGCCACAACCAAACAGGGTCAGATATGCAGATGAGCCGGGGCCGCCAAGGGGATGCTGGGATCGCTCTGGAGGTGTCCTGCTCAGCGGATCGAGCATCTGGCAACTGGCGCTGCTGTTGATAACAACCGAACAAAACGCCTGGGTCACCTCCTGGGTCAGCGCGCCCCCTCAACGAGCCCCCTTCAGCCTGACACTCCCCTACCCCCCACTGGCTGTCACCCCCTGCTGGCTCTCCTGTGTTAATTGTTTCCTCACACCCATTACTACATGCGCATTAGATCGTAGTTACCTGTTTGCGGGTCTGTGTGTGTATATGTAGAATATGTTTGTATTACATTGTGGGGACCAAATGCCCCCCACAATGTAATAAAAGCCAGTTATTTTGACATTGTGAGGACCATTTTCACGTCCTCACAAATATCTGTGACTGCAATCAGAAAAACTAAAAATTCAGAAAGTCTTCTGTGTTGTTTGGTTACTTATGGTTAAGGTTAGGGATGGGTAGGGGTTAAGGTCGTCATGTTGGGATTAGAGTTTTCCCCATAGAAATGAACAGAGAGTCCCCACAAAGATACAAACCTCTGTGTGTGTGTGTGTGTGTTCGTACGTGTGTGTGTTTCTGCCTGTTTACTTGAAAACGGTAGGTAACTCCAGCATCCACCACCAAAAACAGACAGAGGTGGAGAATTTTTCTCGTGTTTTCCTTTCTTTTCTGTAAAGTAACTGTGAGTCGGCTTTGAAATTAATTCGCGCCACGTCATTAGTGGAAACAAAGTGTCCCCAATGTGTCACTGTTGTATAACGTTACTTTATAAAGCTTTTACCTCCGAATGGAGAGGTATATAAATTAACCTGTGACATCCCTCAAATCGAGGCAAGAAGGCGGAGAGTGACAGTGAAGAGCTCTGCTGAATGGGTCCGATTCGGCGACAGGTCCCTCGCCTACCTGCGGCGTCTCTGACGGAGGGGGAGGAGGTGCCTTCCTGACACACAGTCTCCCATTTAAATGACAGGTTTATGAGCAGAGTCTGTGATGGGGAGGTACAAACACAGGGCTGGAGCCCAGGAGGGGCAGTGCGACTGGGCAGCTGATACTGATGCCAAACTACTAACAGCTCCATATTATCATTTATTATTATTACCATGAATAATGTTCAATTAATCTGTTTTCCCTAACTGTTTACCTTGGGGAGTAGCGGTAAGTTTGGTGCCTTTACTAGGATGCACAAGACTCCCTGGCCCCGATGCCAGTATTTATTATTATTATTATTATTGGTAGTGGTAGTAGTAGTATTTATTGCCTTCTGATGGACTGGCATCCAATTCCAGGTTTGTGCCCCTATGTGCTGTAAAGTGGGGGGAAGTAAGGATGATTCTTATCCTGCGTTCAGTTACCTCTCGGAAAGTCAGAAATTCAGAGGTACATGACGTCATGTCCAACCAATTTCCCGTTCGAGCGACACATCTCGGAACAAACATGGCTGCCTCCATGAACACGCTGATGTGTGTTGTTGCTTTATATTTTAGCAGATTTTGAGTGAGATTATTGTTTCCGACAAACAAACAAGAAACAGGAACTCGTCAAACCACATTAAAAACTTTCTAAAGTATTTTAGTCCATTCATAGCGATATTCTTTTTTCGAGAGGCAAACAAACTACAAACAAACCAAAAACACTAACAAGTCTGGTAAAAATCTGATATTACATGCTAGGATACTGTTTACGGTCACGATATGGTATTCTCTTTATCGACCACGTTCAGTTACATTTATAATTCATAATTATAAATAATAATTATTAATTTAACAAAATAAACATTTTTAAAGATTTGTAAAATAGAATTACTGTTGAGTGTGTAAGCCGCCATGTTGAAATTACGTCACAGGGGCAACTCGGACAAGAAAATTCTGTCCGACATCAACGTCATAAAAGAGGCGTGTTTTCAACAGAAAGTGACATTTTTCGTGACGTTTCATGATGTTTTCGTCCGAGTTCCGAGTTGGAGAGAAATAATCGAACGCATCATAGGACAATGAAATTCTCTCGGACAATAACGTGGGAAAGGAGGCGTGTTTCTGACGGGAAGTGACGTTTTTTCTTGACCTTTTTATCCGAGATCCGACTCAGACAGAGATAATCGAACGCAGGATAAGGGTCATGGGAGTTTTACTTTTGAGGGGAGAGGGAAAAATGGTCCAAGCAGCGAAAGGAGGCAGGACTAAGACATCTGATTGGTTGGTCCTGCTTCCTCTAGTTGCTTGAACTCACCTCCTCTACAGTTTGATTGGTTATCTCTCTGAACCAGTCATTTTCCCTTATGCCCTCAAAACATTATTGTGTAAATAAAACTCCCATGAGTGATTCCAAGGGTCCCTGAGTGAAAAGGGCCCTAAAAAATTATAAATAATTGGATTGGTTTGGCTTCCCCACACAACCCTGACCAACATAAGCAGTTCCAAGATGGATGGATTATTGGTACAATGAAAGTTAGAGGTGTCCATCAGGGCCTTGTGCTACATACATGACATATGTCATAGATGTGTAAATCCCCTCGACTCTGACAGGCAGCATGAAGATGGTGCCCAAGATAAGATTAAGGCAAATCGAAGGATGGATCAATCCTGCATGCTGGACAGGTGTCGGGCGGGAACGGCTCTGAGCGGCCGGTCCGGCCAATGGGGAGGGACAGGGCTCTGAGCGGCCAATGGGGAGGGACAGGGCTCTGAGCGGCCAATGGGGAGGGACAGGGTGAGAGGCGGAATTGCCGCGGGAACCGCATGGCTGCTTCATTCTAATGGTGTCCTGTTATGTCATAGCAGTGACTATTGATCCAGTTAGTGTGTCGGTGTTCTAGCTATTCCTGCGTGAACACAGAAGTCAGAAATGGCTTAGTTACACGAATGGAGATATATTTTACTGCTACAGTCTCTGGAATGTATCAAAAATTACTCGTTTTCCCTTCCTCCAATAAACAGCTTTTTGACTATTTTTACACAGGAGTATGATGGACTGGTCGCAATGTAACACAAGTGGCTGTTATACGATACTCAGAGAACAGCACAGCAGTTGCGATTAAAAAACCCTTTCAAATGGCACAAAAGAGACACGTTCACCTGAGGCTTGAACCTGCAGCATTTCTTTCATTGGTCCAGACCTTAAACTGCAGTACAAACAATTCACCCTCTAATGTTTTGGTCAAAGCAAAAGCTCGTCTACAGTCACCATACTGCAGAATTTATTAATCAGTTTTTTTTCCTCATGAACATAAACCATTTTTTTTCAGTTTGAAATTATTAGGGAGGAAGAACTCATAGAATAATGTATTGTAAATAAAAGGACACCTCTATTGTCCACAAATGGCAAAAAATAATTGAGCCACATCCCTGATTAGTATTTGCTGTCTTTTTTTTAATTGGTTCTCATCTTCAGCTCGAAGGAGCAGAGACACTGTATTATCTGTTGAAGTCTTAGAACTCAGATGACATTTTTGCAGCTTTTGAAAACAGCTTTGGTTTTGTTTTATTTGAGTTTAGCCACAGAAGGATAATTAGGAGTTAATCAAAATAAAACACAACCTAGCTAATTAGTCAAACAGTTTAATGTTTTTTTTTTTGGTTTTTATTCTGTTTCGACTCTGTGTGAAAGTAGCAAATTGCAGTATGCTAATTCTTGCAATTATGAAATAATGTCGCTTATAATAAATGAATAATATAATACATCTAAATTTAAATCTAAATTCGAATTGCACTATTGTTCTCTAGAATTGCTTTACTGCACTGTTTGGACTGTAGAGGGTGTAGTCATTAAAAAACTGAGTTAATTGATTAAAAATCGCTCAACCCGCATAATTTGGTGGGCCAGGGGCATGCTGGGATAGCTCTGGAGGTGCCCGTCTCAGCCTAAATTGCTGCTCATGGGAGTTTTACTTACGCAAAAATGTCCCTTCTGCCTTCGGAACATTTTTTTGCGTAAGTAAAACTCCCACGAGCTAAATTGCTTCAGTGCATCCAGAGAAACGTTTATAATGATGAGTCCGCAAGGGTTTCTGGGTAAAAGCATGTTAAGGGACAATTTGGTATTGTGATGTTCAGACACATAGTTTACAGCCCGTCCTGCGACTGCGGGTTTAAGCCTGCCCGGCGGAGGACCTGGACGTCCGCTACGACGGCGGCGACTTTTTTGAAGCCCCCGGTCATTAGCATTTATAGTGCTGTTCCATGCCTTCCTGGTAATTCGGTCCCCCCGGAGGATTAATGCCACGCACTGTTTGGTCCAGCAGGTACCGTTTGCTCTCCTTGTTCCGGCTGGCGCCTGCGTTCTCCTGTGAAAAGCAGAAAATTCTCAAAAAAAAAAGAAAAAAAAAGCCAGAAGTCCGAGTCATTTCGCATTCGCCGGCTTTGCTGACGCAAAATGTTAACTGTGCGTGTGTGTGTGTGTGTGCTGTTTTTTTCCTTTGGTGTGCGGCTGGTAGATGATATTAAAGCCATTTGTCACCAAATTAAGGCTTACTGACATTTGGGCATTCGTTAATCAGGAAATCCCCGCGCTCCGCATTATCGAGCAGTACAGGAGGCGTCGGGTAAATTAAACAGGCTGGGGTGCGCGTGTGCCTGCGCGTGCGCACCCGTCAAGGGTCTCGGTGGTGAAATTGTGTCATACCTCTATTCCGGGGAACCTTCACGACTGTCAGTTAACCACATAATGGAACTGGACTGCAGGTACTTAAATGCATGCATATAATGTCAACATACGGTGAGTGGGGTGGAGGGGACCCCCCCCCCAAAAAAAAAAAGACAACGGGGACCACTCACGGTAAAGGTCAGCGGTGACCTCATACTGTTCAAATTGTTTTCATCAGCAAGCCTCTCCCCAAGTTAAAAGAGGGGCTGGTTTACTGGTGATGCCTGTCACTGTCATCAACTGGTATGTCTGTCTCCATGGAGACTCTTCCAAATACACATTTCTGCCTTAACAGGTGCACAAACTTTGTATACATGAATAAATGAGTTCCTAATATTATTTGAAAGTGCCTGTTGTGTTAGCCGCTAAATTTTATGAAGAAAATAGAGGGGGGGGGTCATTGTATCACCTAATTCCATAATTTCTTCATTTTGGAGATAATCACCAGCAAACTGCACGTTTGCTAAGCGACTTTGTTTTCAGACGTCTTCCACGGCAGACCTGCACGCCGTGACAGGGGGGCTCGTCTGTTTACAAATCTCAGAGAGGCTTCATTTATTACCTAAAGGGCCCCCGGAGCTGTTTTCCGGAAAAAAAATCACCAGTGCTTGGCCTTGCTGTTTGCATCACGCGTTCTAATGCCTCTCTCCCAGGCTGAGGCTAATTTTAGCCTTAATGCGCAGAAGGAAAATGTTTCACCGCTTAAATTCATATGAAGCACTTAGTCGGACGTTTGCATTGATGCAATATGTAAACTGATGCCGATGAAACTGTTAATTGTTAGTTTAATCTCTCTGCTATTAAATATTAAATGTGCATTTAATGGTTTCTCCAGTAATAGCAATAAGCTGATCCAGGGTAAGATTTGTGAATGTTGTCAAGCTGTTTACGTTAGGAAATCTGACACTTTTACTCAAAGCAAATCTAACTCTCCGCCACATATTTCCTGCATTTTATCACTTGAGCAGTTGAGGTTAATCACGTTCCGCTTCACTAGGCTTAAAACAGGCGCCTAACAGTACACGACGTATCCTCGGTTTCATTCCAGCTGAGCTTTTAATTAATTGTCCTTTAATTAGCTCTTGATTGAACGAATTGCGTAATTAAAATTGCGGTAAAACAAACACATGTGGCAGGAGCTGGTTTTCAGTTAAATCGGAGCCTTTTGCGGACGTACGTGTGTAACGGCCGAGGTGCTGCAGCTGTTTGAGTAAAAAAGTGCGTTTTTCAAAATCAGAATAAATTGGTACCGAGTCGCAGCAAAAACAATGGTAGCACTGCATTGTTTTAATTACGCGAGTTGTGCAGTTCCTCCAATAACGTCACAGGTATCCAGTCATTTAGTCAAAATCAGTGTTTCTCATCCCTGTCCTCAGGGACCCCCAGACAGTCCACGTTGTTGCTTCCTCCCAGCTGTCTGGGGGGCCCCTGAGGACAACGTTGAGAAACTCTGCTCTAAGTCATTTAAAATCCCCAGGACAATGGCCAAATATCTCCTTAATTTGGATGCAACAATAAGGCTGCTCTCAGCATTTTAGCCCATAGTCTGATATTATACCATAGTCTAGTATTATAATTGAATAGTAGATTTGGTCATTTGATCATTGTTGAATCTGGGTGACGATTGGGGGGCGGGGGCGGTGGGATTTAATGGAACTCTCTAAGCCCCACCCCTCCGGTGCATTTCATCATGGGAGCGTCACCGGTGTCCGTCTTCATTAATAGTAAAACGCTGTTAACACACGCCCCCTGTTTTGCGGGATCCCTGGGTGTAATAAGGCAAAGCGGGCAGTAGAGCTTCAGGGGTGGTGGGGGGTGTTGATGTACTTTTTTATTATTTAAATGATGATTAGCTGTGATATTAGTATTGTTGTTCCGTGGGTAAATTGTCCCGAGTTTAATCAGGACACAAACTGTTTAGCGCGCTATTAAAATGCATCTTGGTTATTTCCCCTGAGCGGCCTGCTTCACGCCAGTCAGGAATCAGCGGGACGCGTGTCTGCTGCTGATTTTTCGAGTGCCTCTTAATATGATGAGCGAGCACTTCCTGTCACATGGTCCAAAGGCACCTTATAGGATGAGGGGATGGGTGGGTGTGGCTTCCCCCCCTCCTTCTGACCTTGGTCGCCTTTATCATCTAATTGCTTGTGATTGCATCATTTCTGCGGGGCTTCCGACGTGTTTGTCCATTTAAAAGCCGCACACATATCCTCCTACCTGGGGGGGGGGTCTACCTCCTGGTCCATGTTCCATTGGGCTGATAGCCTCACTGCTGGCTTGGTGAGTTTGGCTCTGCGGGTATCACCCTGAAGCAGGGGCTCCTCCCCAAACCGATGCTGATACAGATTGGTCTGTGGGGCATCTGTGGCCCCTGGGAAGGGTGGCGCCGATTCGAAGGGGCCCGAACATGCAACGGCTACATCCATGTTCAATCAGACCGCAGTCGTCATGCGCACCAATCACGGTAGTCGCGGGTAACAAGGGTGCTTCTGTTCCAAGGTCCAATTACTGGCCAGCTTCTGATCAAGGCACCAAAGCCAAGCTCGTCATTCTTGCTGCTACGGCTGTGGGGTGGGAAGGGTCACTGGATCGTCATTTTACGTCTGCCAGTTTATTCTAATACTTGAATCATTTTTGGCTTTACTTTAATGGATTTCTTCAATTCATAGCATAGTAACATTTTTTTAATGCAAAATATATCAGGTGAGCTGAGATCTACGGCCGTAATTCAGACTCTGTTGGTCTGCAGACTTGGAATCAGCCCCTGAATTCATTGGGGCGGATTTTCACTGCGGCATCCTGCATCTGATGAGGGACTGGCCTGGACGGGCACATCGGTGCAGACAGACCCATCCGTGTCTCGTT